>NW_011500628.1:11891-43855 GCF_000495115.2 Populus euphratica | reverse complement strand
CACCCACGTTAATAATAAAAAAAAAAAAACAAGGCAAAGCAAGTTATAACTATATACATATCGAGAGAGAGAGAGAGAGAGTATTCCTCATCCGTACTCAGCCCACTTCCTGAAAAGTTTATTCGTTTCTTTTCCTCGGAAAGAGGTTTTTTAGGAAAATTCAACCTTTAAAGTTTTGATCGTGGATTAGTTGTGATGCGCGCAAACTGACCCGAATACTCATATTAATCTAAAACAAATAGTAAAAGTGCCATAACTATACACCTATCCACCTGCTGTATTTTAATGCATTAATTTTAAACAATGCTCCTGATCATCTCTTAATCCACTCCTTTTCTTGAGAAGGAAATGCTTCTTAATTAATTAAGTGCCTAGCGGTACCATTTGCATAGCACCAAGATGTGTTTCTGCTCTTCAGCCGTCCTGTGCTTTCGTTCTTTCATTAATAGAGAAATGCTTTCTTAATAGCTTCAAGGGCGTATATGCACAGTACTTTATTCTAAAAAGAAAACCTGAGAACAATGTTATATTCGCGCACTAATTAATCAATTTAATGCTGTTCATATTATAAGAGTTGGGCAGTGAGCGAGTAATTAATCTGAAAATTACCATCTCAATTGCAGCTTGCAGACAAGAGGACGCCCCCTGCTGAACTGAGAGGTTTCTGGGTTTGTAATTAAAAAATCAAAGGAGACAAAGGGGATTCGGACATAAGTTTGACCACGAAATATTAATTATAATACATTAACAAAAGATCGAGAAGACAATGGTCTTAACTAAACTCCTTAAATTCATTAGGCGGGACTTAATAATTCAAAAATAGATGGCGGGCCATTGGATTCACGTATAAATTATACATGGTTTGTAGCATGTGGGATAGCGCGGAGGAGAAAAGGGAGGTGGGCTGGCAGCTGCACATGGAAGAGAGGAGTGGTGGGCATACAAAAATGTTTGCCACTCATGCAAAATGGTTGGACACCGGTAGATAAGAGTATACGAGCAATGGTGGGAGTTGTATGCGCATGCGTAGCTAGGTTAATATTATATAGGACAAGAAGACAATTGAGATTTGCTTCTATTTCAAGGCAAATGGGCAGTGCCTGTGGATCTGTGCACTGCCAAGTACTAGTGTGTGAAATACTCCTCCAGAGATGGATTGCGTTGCGTGATGTTACAGACATACAGTTGGGAAGATTCCCCCCAGCCTCCTGGTGTTCCTTAACTAGAGTTAATGGCGGAAAGATGAAAATTACTGCTACTGTGTATTGACGATGAGTGGACTGGTAGAGAGTCTTCATAATTCATACTCCTCTCCTCGCATGCATGCATGTACGCTTCTTTTCTTCTGTTCATCTAATAAAATAGTCAATAGTCCTCCTGATCCGATCATCCTTGTTTTTAATTACTGTATACCAATACTAGAAGGGCCCATGACGTGTGTGGATCGATGAATGTCCCTCACGTCATAGCCTCCTCCCCCGTGGCTCTTTGTTCATCATCATCATCATCATCAACGTTTTCTTGATCTCCTCTCTCTACTGCCGTGCCAAGAGCAGCGAAGTTTTGGACCAATGAAATAAACGGAGCAACTTTTGCTTCAGCTCAGTGGTGGTCCTCCTGCTGCTGCTGCCGCCTTCAGTTGATGTTCATGGAAAGCTCACTGGGCCGCGTGTTTTCTCTTAGTACAGTACGATACAATACGGGAGCGAAGGCCCAAGATGAAAATAACAAGACATTTTCAAAACAGGCAAGGCCTGCCCTCGTCTTAACACCAACCGGCCCCTAAACCCAATTATTGAACAAGCAGGGATTCCTTTTTAAAGTGGAAAGATAAGGCATTAATAATATCGCGTGGAAGGTTCAAGAATCATCCACGTGTAAACAAGAAGACTAAAGCGTGAATCTAACGCCCGCCCCCTTTGGAGGAGAGGAGAGGAGAGTACACTAGCGCGTGTGTTAGTTGAAATTTCCAAGGCCGAATCTTTTTTATTTTATTTTCGAGAAAAAAAAAAACAAACAAAAAAGGGGAAGAAGAATTCTAGTGTAGGAGTGTCGTTTGTAAGCAGTCCTTTCCTGAAAGTTTGTAACTCTTAACGACACGACCTCTCCCTGCCTATCTCGCCGCTTCTTTGCTTTGCTTGCCTGCCTTCCATTCCTTTTATTCTCAGATTCTCAATACTCTCATCTTTGCTTCATTGTTGGTGTTATCATCATTGAAATTGGAACATTCTCTCTTTGTCTCTGCCTATCGTCACTGTTGCGACCTGCAACTCCTAATTACAGGTGCTTTCAAATCCCTTTCCTCCTTCATTTCGTCTGCATGTTCTTCTTCTTCTTCTTTTTTACGATGTATAGATCCCTTAGCTTCAGTTTTTGTTCAATTCTTCCCTCTCTCTCTCTCAATAATAATAATAGTAGTAGCAACACTTCTGATATGGATTTAACCGAGAATCTCTCTTTTTTGTCTTGATTTTTAAGTTTAATTAATGGGTAAATTAACCGATTTAGCCCTGAGTGAGTAAACCGATAGAAGTTTTTGCGAAAATCGTCAACTATGTTTTTTAATCTGATTAGGTTAGGTTATGCAAATGCAAATCTGAGGCAAGAAAGCTTTCTCTATGTACTACAAATTAGCTAGTTAGTTGCCACTTTTTCAGAGTGCATTTCTGATTAGTAATTGATCAATAATTATAATTTTTTTTTTTTATATTCTGGTTATAACTGGTTATTATGCTTCAAAATAACACTTTTAATGTTTTACTCAATACAAAGATTGTGGTGCTCTTTGCTTGCATACTGCAGCATATGTTTGATTGGTGCGAAAACACAACTTCAGAATTAACTGCGGTTTCTAACAATTGTAATGTGCAAATTTGATGGATGGTTAGGTGACGGTTTCTTGCACACTGCATATGCATGCGGTTTTCTAGTTTTTGATTTGGTAAAAGTGAATCAGTTATGCACAAGGATAATAACAACACCGGTGCACCATCAACGCCTATTGCTAGGCTCCGGCATCGCAAGCGTTCCAGTGAGGTTCGTTGCTCCAAGTTTGATATATTTTTGTTTATTTAGAGGACTGCTTATAAACAACATAGATGTGCTGGATAGCTAGAGCGGTTTCCTTTAAAAAAATGAAAAACATGGATTTCTATAATGAATCTTCTGTTTGGTTTCTTAGGCTGTTGCAGACGCTAGTAAAGAAAATGGTGGCCGTTTACTTGTTAATGATCAGAACAAATACAAGTCAATGTGGATCCGTGCTCAGTCCACAATTTGGATGATTGGGAGCTTTGCGTTTGTTGTCTATATGGGACATCTCTATATTACTGCCATGGTGGTTGTCATCCAAATCTATATGGCAAAAGAGCTCTTCAATTTACTTAGGAAAGCAAATGAAGAAAGGCAACTTCCAGGATTTAGACTATTAAATTGGTAGGCAGGCTAAATTTTATTTTCAAGTTAAAAATTGTGTTTTTTTATGCTGTTATTTTCTCATGATTAAGTTGCATTACAATCCTAGTTTACTTTTAGATGCTATCTATTACATGTCTCACATAGGTTTGCCTGTTTCTCCTTTTCCTGTGTCAGGCACTTCTTCTTCACTGCTATGCTATTTGTGTATGGTCGCATACTCAATCAACGTCTTTACAACACTGTAACCTCAGGGAAATCCTTGTATCAGCTAGTGATCAGCCTAATCAAGTATCACATGGTTATCTGCTATTCCTTGTACATTGCAGGTTTGTCATAGATGTTACGTTTGTGCTTTATGTAAGAGCCTATTCCTGGCATTGCAAATTTGTTCCCTTTGCAGTGGCAGTTTGTTCTTGGCATTCTTCTGGCATTGATATTATAACTTGTGAAATCAACTCAGGTTTTATGTGGTTCATTCTTACACTGAAGAAGAAGATGTACAAGTATCAATTCGGCCAGTATGCTTGGACACATATGATTCTAATTGTGGTGTTTACACAGTCATCTTTCACTGTAGCCAATATTTTTGAAGGAATTTTCTGGTAATTTTTAAACTCTGACTGGAAGAGCTTTTCTAGCTTCCTCATCTGGCTATAGTGGCATGCATCTTTTTTCCATTTTGTGGCATGATCCCTGTCACTTTATTCTCCCAATGTCCAATGAAATCCTTTCCAACTTATTTTAACAATGTCTGGCTTTTCCATTGCTCATTTGAATGAGTTTGGAACTCCTGTTTGCTGAATACCTAAAGGGCAGAATTATGGAATCCTTTCAGAACTAAAATCCAATTGTTTCATGTCATAGGGCAGGAAAAGAAGGGATAAAGAGCTATATGGTAATCCTTGTTTCTAAGTTCATGACACATATAAAGGACAATGAATGCTGGCTGCTAAACAAAATCCATGGAAAAGTTGTATTAGTCAATGAGAGCATGTGGATTATGGCATCATGAAGTCATCTGCTGCTATTTTGTCCTTTCATTTTTCATGTTTTGTTTCATATTTGTTTCTTGTGGTACAAAAATCTTCTTTCTTGTGTGTGTGTTTAACAAGCTTAGTTTTCAAACTTATGGTAAACACTAATGACAATCCACAGTTGCCAATTTAAGTATGTTTGTGTACCATTTGATCTCATATGCTATTTTTTTATCTTATGTTACTGATAGCTTTTTGATTTTGTTCAAAATTTGTCTGCCTCATGTTATTGATTTTTTGGTGCTCATGCATAGATTTTCTTTGTGCAATGTAGGTTTCTTCTTCCAGCAACCCTTATTGTCATCAATGACATTTTTGCATATATATGTGGTTTCTTCTTTGGAAAAACCCCCCTGATCAAGTTATCTCCAAAGAAAACCTGGGAGGGATTCATTGGAGCATCTATCACAACTATGATTTCTGCATTTGTGGTGAGTATGGTTTCGCCTTCCTTTTTGCTGGACAACTTTTTGGGAATAAAATTAATTCTAATCACATTTTTCTGTGAGGATATACAAGAGTTATAGATGGATGTGGCTATGCTCACTGCATCATCTTGTGCTTTTAGTTTATCTGAACCATGTGAGGGTTGCAACCATCATAGTCACATATGACTCCTTTAGTTATGCTTATTCTGTTTATTTCAAATCTGGAGCTTTCCCAATTTTTATTCAGGTGATTTTATTATGTCCATAATTTGTATCTCAAAGTTTACCAGGTTCATTGACATTTTTCTATTCTATTGATTTTTGAATGCATTAAATAAATATAAAATCAGAAAAAAAATTTAAAAAAAAAATTCCAGCGGTAAATAAATAAAATATTAGAAAAAACAACTAATAAATTTTATTGTTTGAACCTTTTTTTTTCGAATTTTTAGTCAATTTTTATTTTACAAAAATTGTAATAACAGAAATCTGACACTGTGTCCCGCCCTACCTTTAAAAATCAAAATTAATGGACAAATGCTGCCTAATGGATCAAACCTCAGGCATCCAATTGCCCATACTGTAACCTCAAGGCTGCCTTTGTCAGAAATTTGTCATTAAATCAAGTGTGCTACAATAAATGATGTGTTTAATTGTAAACCATTCCTTATTGCTATTTTTAACTAAAAATTATTGGGGAAATGATCACGTTTTATTTTTTAGTTCCTTTTTGCTGTGAGAATTGTCATGGCCATGCCCATCACCTCATAAGTATTCTTGGATAACTGATTCTATGGTTGTTTATGCAGCTTGCAAACATCATGGGGCGTTTTCAGTGGCTAACATGTCCAAGGAAGGTAAATTGTTTTGACCAAATGTAATGTATTACTGCATAATAGCCTAATAGGTGCGTTGTTCACTGTAAAAGAAACTTGTGGCTTTGCAGGATTTATCAACTGGTTGGCTGCAATGTGATCCTGGGCCTTTGTTTAAGCCAGAGTATTTCACTCTACCTGGATGGATTCCTCAATGGGTGAGTAAGCTGACATTCAATTAGGCCTCAGATAGTTTTGAGCTATGGACTTATCACACACCAGAGGTAATCAACCTCAAAAATATTGATCCATTCTTGGTACAGCTTGAACCGTGTTGAACTTGGGTCTTGAATAGGAATGCATCTAGCATCTTATTTTGTTCTGACCAAAACTTTTTACATGTTATCTTGGTATTGTGTTTTTCTTTCTGAAAATTGATGCGATTACCTTGTCCTAGAGCCTTTGATCTGTTACCTGATAATTCCTCCACTATAAACCGGCACCACTAATTTAGCTGTCAACGGTTTTGAATGCTAATTTTGTTAATCCATTTCAGCATTTCAAAAGCAGTTCCAGGAAGAAATTTGGAAGTTACTGGACTGTGTTTATGTGAATAACATGTTCTTGTTCTTATTTAGTTCCCCTGGAAGGAGATCTCCATTTTACCTGTTCAATGGCACGCTCTATGTCTTGGTTTGTTTGCATCAATAATAGCACCTTTCGGAGGCTTTTTTGCAAGTGGCTTTAAAAGAGCTTTTAAAGTAAAGGTGTGCTCTTGTTCTTTTTGGCTCCAGAATTGAGGGAAAAAATGATGTTGCGATGCGTGACAGGCATTGCAGATGTTTATATGATCGTCTAACTAGTTTTCTTTCATTTGCAACAGGATTTTGGCGATAGCATTCCTGGTCATGGAGGGATTACAGATAGAATGGATTGCCAGGTAAGATATAATGAAGTTTTAATTGTTTATATAAATGGTAGTTTGTTTATCTGGGTGCTCTTCTCACCCCCCATGTTACACTCATTGGACAATTAACTGGCAATGCCCAAAATACAATATTATGTGCATTTTACTACTCTCTCAGTGATTACAAGTGATTGTCACATGATGTATATTAGTTTGCTTGCTGCATAATTGTAGCAGTTTTAGCAACATATAAATGGCTACTGATTCTACGGAGCCATGCATCCATGTACATCATCTTCATATTTAAAAATCATTTGATCTGATAATATATGGATATAGTCATGGGATATGATTACTTGGAACCTTGATTTAGACCAAAACTTGCACTTTTGCCATAAACAGAGAGATACTAAATAGCAGAGATCACTTCTCAACCAAGAACTACAAAATTCAAGGTGTTGTAAGTTTATTGAAGAGTAGATGCCTGTTCTCTACTTTTTGTTTATCTGTCAGAGGCAGATTTGAAAATAAAACATGTAAATCAATAGTGTACTTCAAGTTCAGTGTTGGTGTGCCATGCATGCCACAGCCACGCATTTTTTCTTATCTGATTAATTTGATACTTTGGTATAGATGGTGATGGCCGTGTTTGCATACATCTATCATCAATCATTTGTTGTGCCTCAAAGCGTCTCTGTTGATATGCTCATGGAACAGGTGAACTTCTAAGAGTTGTTCATATTATTGGTTCATATTTCTATATATGTTCTTGTAGATCAATGAATATCTGTGTGTACTGTGTTACTGTTTTGTAGATACTGAGAAGCCTCCCATACGAGGAGCAATATACCCTGTACACGAGGCTTGGGGAATTGATCCAAGGAAGGCCGACTTGACATCCTTAGATTTGCATAGCCTGCATCCATAGCATGCTTTAACTCCTGCCAGCATGTTTTGTACAAGGTGGCCTTGCACTGAAAGGAAGAAATGTTTGTATATGGTGTCATCTTTCCTATTTCCGGTGGACACATTCTTTAGGACATGCACTCTGTATAGTTTTAGCAGATTATTATGCAGTGACACTTAGAGATGGCAATGGATATTATCGGGTCGAGTTTTCACTATATTCATATCTTATTCATTGCTTATCGGGTAAGAATATTTTAGATATTTAATACCTGATAGGGTATTTTTTTGGGCATTCATTGCTCAAGTACTATTTATTATTTCTTATAAAATAAAATAATATATATTTAAAAAATATAAATAATCACGCATGTATGTATGTGTATGTAAATAATATCTATATTATATTCATTCATTTGGGCTGGTTTAGACAGTATTTATCGGGTTTTTGTTAAATTGTCATCGCCGGAAACACAATGAAATGTATTGGTGCTGTTGCTTCTTCTCAGCGGTACGGACAGCTACTTTTCTACCGAGACGAAGGAAGTGCAGATAGTGTTTTGAGGCAGCATTCATAGAAGCCTAGAGATAAGACTTTGTTGAAGTCAATTTTACAGTGCACCATGAATCTGTTAACGTACTTCAAATGAAGTACAGAAAATTGCAATTGTCCATCACATCTTGGATGCCTGATGAGTTGATGTTAATGCGAGTTGTGGCTTTTCAGAACATCCTCGAAAATATGAGCAGGCCTTCATTTTACATCGTATGATTTTTCACTCTTCTACATTTGGTTGGCAGTGCAATATTTTTTTATTATGATTTTTTAAAAAATATTTTTTATATTAAGATATATTAAAATTATATATTTTTATTATTTTTTTAAAATTATTTTTAAAATTAATACTTCAAAACTATTCAAAACATATAAACAAATTTATTTTCATAGAAACACAGTGCAATCCAAACATTCTCTATGTTGACAGTATGCGTCGTGAGGACAGCACAATCTCGCCATCCACACCACCGTCTTCATTACGCAAGTGGAGAGCTAAACATTATAATGATAAGAACAACAAAGAAAATAAAAGAAGACGCAAAGTCTTCATAATCTTCAGCATTTTTGCTTGTCAAGACATGATTGTCTTCCATGCATCACCACCCAAAGTTAACGATAATATTGAGTGCCTTGTGCCAGCAGCAGACTATTTATTTGATTGATAAAGCATGCCGTCCTCGCGCTTTTCAGCTGAAATATTGATTTCAGCTGAAATATTGAGGGATTGCCTTCTTCGTACTCCCAAGGCAAACAAAGGAAGCAGAAAAAATCACCCGTTTTCCTTCAATGGGAAACAGCTCTAACCGAGCTCACTATCAAAACTCTCATCGCCGACCACCTCAGTAATGCCGCCATAGGAGAAGTTACACTTGGAAGGAAAAGGGATCACATAGGAAGAATGATCAGGGTGATTAATGATTAAGTTCGCAACTTTCCAATCAGAAACGAGTCAAGTCCCTCAAAAGGAACGGGCAAAGTCAAGACTCTTTCAACCAAAATTCATGATTTCTCAGAGTTCAAAACAAATTCATCACGGAATTGTAGGTTTCTAGGACAGAAAAGGAAGCTATCAAAACCCAAACAATCTAACCTGAAACTTCCTGCAAAGCATACAAGTATTGTACATATTCTACTCAAACAAGAACGATTTTCATGTTTGATATTTATCCACCAGGTCCGTTCAGTTGAACACAATAGTGAATGATCCTTGCTTTCTAGCCTGCCAAAACTCCCAAGTGCCTCAAACAATTAGCAAAGACTAATAATTTCATTGATTCACTTCTTTCATTGAGCCTTCGGTTTCTCAATCTTCACATATGGAAGAACGCCCATAAAATGGACCACTTTGGGGGACCATCCCCGTTGCTGAGCACGGCAGAACATCAAGAACGTGTTTGCAAAGTATGAATTAAAACCCATAAAGACATGCCACAAAGCATGACCCTGTGGGTTTATCGGCCAACTTGATATCTCCTTGCAGAAAATACGATCAAAAAGCCAACACAAAGTACCAATGAGAAGGGTAGCCACATACATCTTTGCAAGCCGCTTAGCAGAGACATCCTGTGTATAAATGTAGTACTTGTACATTCGAGGGATGCAGAGGAGGCAGAGGATCGCATAATGCACCTTGAAGCCAATTCCAAAACGCACCACTGAATGGACAGCAGCAAAAACAGCACCATACAGAAAGAGGAAGGTTGGCATTGTACTGCGATAATGCCAATCCGGTGAGTGGAGGATGTACATATATAGAAGCATTTCCCATACCATGGGGGTTTCATCACTCTGTTGTTGCCTGGAAATAAATTTCAACCATCATCTTCAAGCGTGAATCTCAACAATAAAAAACATTCATGGAAGTTCAGTATACTCACTCCATATAGGTAAGCCTAAAAAAGTGTAGAGAGAGAGAGAGAGAGAGAGAGAGAGATCTTGTTGATTGAGGGGTGTCATTTCTAAGTGTCAGTGGATTGTATTTCAACAAGAATACGAATGTATTGCACTAAGCCTGCAGCAATGGTGGATGTAGAAGAAAATACATCATGAAGCTGAGCCGTTTTTATCTTTTCAGGCATGCAGAACTCTTTTAACCAGACATGTATACTATTGAGAAAGCTATCTGTTGGATGACTGCCAAATGCTTCCATGTGGACTTGAGGCTGAAGCAAAAACAGATCTTTCCACCTACTCTCTTTCGCTCCCTTAAGTCAATTCCTAATATGAACCCTATGCCACTCTCTATTCATGTATGTAACTCAAGTAAAAAGGATGATTAGATTTTCACACATCCCGAAAAATTCCCTTTAATGCCATTCCTAATCATGTACCTTTTGGGGCATCGAGCCATCCAACATCATCAATGCCTTTAAATGAGATAGGGTGGGAACCCCAGGACATAGAAAATAACACAAACATAGAATCTAAATCAACTTTTTGAAGAAAAAAGATATGATCTTTTCTAATAACCGCTGAAAGAAAGCAGCGATGCAATTTTGAGTTTCCTTGCCTTCAGTGGGCAGAATAAGAAGATTGCACTGTGATGTAACACAAACATTTCTCACAGGATAAGTCATACAAAAGTTCACAACCATTATGGCTCCACGAGCTCAGACTATTTAAATGTTTTCTCCGCAAACTATGCACCAGCAACCCTACTTATATATACAAATGATAATCACTCACATCAATCTTTTTAGAGCACACCATAGATACAGAACCAGGAAGGAGCCTATCCCAAATGAAAGGCAAGAGCAATGGTTCAAACTGCATCTAATGAGCATCTACCGATGATGATGATGATTTGTGATAAGGACAATTTATTTGTGACTTGAAGACAAAAAAGTAGTAATGGAGCTGCCCGATAAAGACCGCATTGCCAATGTAAACCAACAGAAAATTCAAACTAAAGGAGTTTTATTTAGTTGGGAAATTCAGAATAAATTATCACAACTGCCAGCATATGATGCATTCTATTCAAATTTTCATTCATCAAGCTATCAGGTGTTCTACCAGCAAACATGAGAGAACTATCCATAGATAAAAAATTGTTGGATAAGAGATCATTGGTGTAAAAGATGAAGGGGAAAAAAAAGAGAGAGTGATGCTTACACATGTTGCAAAGTGGCGTGGAAAATCATGCTTCCAATAGCAAGTATCATGTTAGATATATGGAGAACACTAAATCTCTTCTCAAACCGCTGCCTCAATGCGTTTATAAGGCCAATGAGTGCCAAAAGAATGCATGGTATATTAGAAAGGGTGTTGTAGAATTCGGCAATATAAGAAGAATATGCATAATTCTTCTCACAGCACTCGGTTGTAGACGTGACAGGACCCCAGAAGCTCGATATTCCTCCCTCAGCCATTCTCGCTGAAGTATGCTTAAACTTTGAAAAGATTGGACAAATTCTCTAATCTCAGTAGGGTGTAAACAGAAAAGATCAAGTGTCTGCAGATTCAGCAACCCAAAAATCCAGTTAGACAACGTAACAATGGAGAAGATTATTCATGAAAAAATCGAGAGCACGGCCAAACAATCGCGGGTTTTTCTTTTTCGTTTTGTTCATCTAAAAGATTCATTTAATTTGCGCTCGAAATGTGAAAAAGCGTGCATCTTTGCCGTGCAAAGGTGAAGAAAACAGGCAGGAGTTCAGGGCTCGTAGTAATCTACAAACAGGAAGAGATGAGATAGAACTGGGGTTAAGCCCAACTCCAATGATGATCAAATCTAGTAAATAACTAATCCAGATTTAAGAAAAACAACGATAAGATCCAATCCAACCCATCCCTCGTAATTTACTTTTAACAAGAATGAATGAATCAAGCAAGCAAGATTTACCTTGAGGTAGTTGGAAAAAAAAGAAGAGAGAGGATATGGTGATGAAATTGATTGTCTGTGGTGGGCTTAAGAATACATGTCTCCGTCTCCGTCTCCGTCTCTTTCTAAAATGAAAGCTAACAGACAAATAACTTAATTAATTAATAATCGGGCGAAGAGAGCAGGGCAGGGAAGAGGAGGGGGAAGGTAGGAGAGGGGAGGAGATTCTGTTTTCGGCATTTCGAGAGGCAAGGCAGCAGCTGCAGCACGCACGATCCAAAGAACCAGAGAAGCATTAAACTCTTTCCTCTTTTTTAATTTAGCGAGGCTACTTTTGACTTTTTCTCGATTGCTTTCGTCGTCGTTGTCTACGCGTTCGTTCTGCGAGTCAAAAATCAAAAGTGGCCCGCTCTCTCTCTCTTGAGGCTGATGCTTTACAGCTTTTAGTCGGCAAGTTCCCGGGCCTCCATATCATGCAGCATCACATTTAACACCCCAGCTCAAGCCCATTTAATTTAACACACCAGCGCAAGCCCATTTAACACCCCAGCTCGAGCCCATTTAACCCTTCTATGCCCTAACATCTTGGGTCAGAACTTACCATTAAATTAAGGTGAAGTCACCAAGCATCCCGTAAAAAGGTTTCGTTGTGTGACAAACTAACTGTGAGAAGCATGTATGTATGTAGGAACATACTTTCCATCATATATATATATATATATGATGGAAAGTAAATGACTTTAGGAAACCTCAGTTTAGTCTCAAACAATTAATTGGCTCATTGAATGGAGAGAGGAAGGGAGTGTGTGTGTGGATTAGATTCATTGAACTTGGACATGTGTGTGTGTGTGTGTGTGTAGACATCCTAAGAACACTTCAGTCTTGTTAGAAGAGCACTGCGGCTATTTTCCACGTCCAAGAATATATGTATAGGAAATTAAGGGAAATATGTATCCTTGATCTTGACACTCATAATTTACTTATTACAATTGCTCAGCTGTAGTGCTTGAGTAATCCAATCCTTGACTATTCGATCGAGCATTAGTGGTCATGCATGCATGTCACTGATCAGCCCACCCCCTTCTAATCTCTGCCGTTCTCGTTAGAACACTATTAATCTCCCTTAATATAAAAAAAACAAAACATTAAATATTGATATGATTTCAATCTAAACAGATCTTGATAAACACCCGATTGATGCATTTGAGGTTATTTCCAAGGTTAATAATTGAATTTTAAATGAAATCCAAATCTAAAAATAGTATAAAAATAAATCAGAGATCACCTCCTCGATCTATAATTTTCTTTCTAAAGAGGTGAAATTTTATATTAAAACTAGTTTTTTTAATATACCTATCTATGCATGATCTCCTCTTTATGGACTATATATTAAAAAAGTTAACATATAAAACAAAACAAAATGAATTAATTTATCTATTTTAAACATGAATTCAGTTTATCTATCAATTAAATTCAAAATAAACACTATAATTCAATTAAATCACAATAAAGAATTGAATCCAACAACAATTATTCTTATGCTATTATATTCTAAAGGATCATGCACCAATAAAGAATTGAATCCAACAACAATTATTATTCTTATGCTATTATATTCTAATTCCTTGACGTATCGTATAAAGTATATTATTGGCGTATCATATAAAATTTATTATTATTATTTTTATTGTTATTATTATTATTATTATTATGCTCAAGGATCATGCACCTTAAGTGATATATATATATATATATATATATGTGTGTGTGTGTGTGTGTGTGTGCCCGCGCGGGTGTGTACATGTTGGGTCATGATCAATAATTAGTGTAGAATATACAGAGCTATCCATGCAGGCGTCCCCCGAAAGGAACCCAATCAAAACCTTTTTATAATTAATTAAAAAGAAGGGAAAATAACCGCATGTGTGAGTCATTCAAGTGAGTGAGTTGTGTTGAGTTAGACTCAAATCATAGATTAGAAAACGTATTTAAAGAGGAGAAGTAGTAAATAAACGCATGCACATCCGGCCGGGAATATGCCGCCCGTGTATCGTTTTAAGAAACAAAATACTGAAAATCAAGCAGCAGCTTCTCAGGTAGCCAAATTTAGATGGGCGCCGACAGGCAATGCATGCGTGCCAATTAGGCAATGAACCTAGACCTTAAATAGTAGAGAGATTCTTTCAAGATTAACGCAATAAAGTCGACATACACACACGGACACAGTCATGGTCATAGCTAGTCCCACACACTTCAGCCCTATCCTGCCAGTTGTATATATAATTGTCTTCACAATATCGACATCTTCGTGTCGCCCTTCCTCTCCCTTAATCTGAATACATACAGCACTGTATCACCACATCTTAATTTACACCATCTTCTTCCTGAAGTTTCTGTTTAATTTCTACTGAAATCATTCTCCTCACACACACATATATAGCATCAAAAGCTTGCTTTCGAGAAAGCATGTACTAAAAGGCGAGGAGAGAATCAAGAAAATTATATAGCAGTACTGCTTGTCAAGGAAAAATATGGCTAACACTGGCCCGGTGAGGTTCGAGAGGGTAGCTGCAGCTTTCAACGAGGCATCTCGGGTTATTAGGCTTTACGAGAGTGGTAAGAGCGAGCACTTCTCTCCCGACAACAGTTCTGCTGATCTTGTCAATTCTTTTATTGAAACAGAATATAGGAATCAATTTGGAGGTACCGGAGGAGATCAAAACAAGGGTCATCGAGATCGTCTTGAAGACTCATCGGATTGCTCTTATTCTGAAAACAAAGAAAGGTTAGTGAATTTGCTGAATACCATAGATGACGTGAGAGAAAAGATTTGCCAAGAGATAGGGTTCATAGGAGAAAGATCATCCCAAAGCTTTAAGCATAGATTGATGTCTCGTTTACGTGACCGCGGCTTTGATGCTGGTGAGTGCATTTTCCCTATCTAGTATACACAAACAAACAAATTTATGTTTTTCCTTCTCGATCTGTCTTTCTATTAATTCGTTCTTTCTCTTACCTCTTATTTCTGCTAAAGGCATTTTGTGCTGTTGCGAAGAGAAAAGACATCAAATTGATGTTATCTTACTTGTTTTTTCTCGAGTCAAAACTATATATATATAAAAAAACCCTGCAATACCAAAAAAAAGATGCCTTAATTTGCTTAGATAACTTGTTTTATCTCATATGATACATACCATTTTTTTAAATTTTTTTTAATGAACATACGAATTATTTGAATATGTATGTAAATACAATTTTGCTCCAATGTCGGATGCCGACACTTATCTTGAATTGGCAATTTCATTTATTAACCATTTTGACCAATCAAAATTAAAATGTTGTAGCAATGTTACTTATTTGTCATCTAATTTTGTTCGCAATCTGTCCTTGTAAAGGTCTTTGCAAATCACGGTGGGAGAAATTTGGGAGGCATCCAGCAGGAGATTATGAGTATGTGGATGTGAATGTTAGTGGAAATCGCTACATTGTTGAGGTGTTTTTCGCAGGAGAGTTCGAAATTGCTCGTCCCACCAGTCGTTACGCTGAATTGCTTGATGTTTTCCCCCGAGTGTACGTTGGGACGCCTGAGGATGTTAAGCAGATTGTGAGATTAATGTGCAATGCAATGAGAGAATCCATGAAAGCCGTGGGAATGCACGTGCCACCTTGGAGGAGAGAGGGGTACTTGCAAGCAAAGTGGTTTGGTCATTACAAGCGGACAACATTAAATGAAGTGTCAACTAGAACGTCGGGATCGAAGTCTGATCACGAGGGCACTCCTGCAAAACGAGCTACTGGGTATGAGACTTTGCCAGTCAGAGTTTATTACTGCAGAGATGATTTCGCAAGTAGGGTGGACTGTTTTATCTCATATGATACATACCATTTTTTTAAATTTTTTTTAATGAACATACGAATTATTTGAATATGTATGTAAATACAATTTTGCTCCAATGTCGGATGCCGACACTTATCTTGAATTGGCAATTTCATTTATTAACCATTTTGACCAATCAAAATTAAAATGTTGTAGCAATGTTACTTATTTGTCATCTAATTTTGTTCGCAATCTGTCCTTGTAAAGGTCTTTGCAAATCACGGTGGGAGAAATTTGGGAGGCATCCAGCAGGAGATTATGAGTATGTGGATGTGAATGTTAGTGGAAATCGCTACATTGTTGAGGTGTTTTTCGCAGGAGAGTTCGAAATTGCTCGTCCCACCAGTCGTTACGCTGAATTGCTTGATGTTTTCCCCCGAGTGTACGTTGGGACGCCTGAGGATGTTAAGCAGATTGTGAGATTAATGTGCAATGCAATGAGAGAATCCATGAAAGCCGTGGGAATGCACGTGCCACCTTGGAGGAGAGAGGGGTACTTGCAAGCAAAGTGGTTTGGTCATTACAAGCGGACAACATTAAATGAAGTGTCAACTAGAACGTCGGGATCGAAGTCTGATCACGAGGGCACTCCTGCAAAACGAGCTACTGGGTATGAGACTTTGCCAGTCAGAGTTTATTACTGCAGAGATGATTTCGCAAGTAGGGTGGACTGGGAGTTAGCCATTTGACTGCTGCATTCAGAAGCAATGGCATAGACAGGTGATCAACTGATCATGATCGTTGCTAATTTAATTTCCAGAAGAGTGCTTTGGTAGCTACCAATAGCTAGCCAAAGGCCAAGGCCAAGGGTAAATTAAGCAGTGTAGAAGGAAATAATAGCATTTGTTTCTTCGGGTTGTACTTTTGATGATTTAGTTTTGTAACTACCTCCCATTTGGGAATCTTAAAGGGAGCAATTTTGCTTCGAAAGCGATAAAGACAAGGGAAGGCACTTAAGTTTGGCGTTCTGCTAGTATTAAAAACATCCAAATTGAGGTTTGGCATAAATCTCCACAGATATCTCCATCTTCTTGAAAGCACACTGGCAACTGCTGCTGCTTCAACTGTCTATAATGATAATATGAACGAGAATTTCATTTGGAAAATATGCACATAAGACAACTGAGCTTCACACCCCATATGAAATTAACATGGTTTATATCCTCAAACAGTGCAGGACGTGTCAGAAACAAAATCCCAGATGAAATTGAAATAAAAGGCACTTCCTTTCTCAGTGAAAACGTGAAGAAAAATCAGAATTTATAAACCCATAAAAAATTAAAGCAGCTTTAGTTAATAAAACAAATAATTAAAACACAAAATCACAATAAACAATCAAATTTCAACTATTTAACCATTATAAGAAGAATGAATAAACACCCATAGTCCTCCTCTTTTTAAAAAAAAATACCTCCTTTCCCGAACTTACTCCCCTTCCTTCTCTTTCATACTCGGTATAAACCATCTATCATGTTAAGTAAACAACTCCTTCCCCCTCACTTCCAATGGACAACAATCTCGTGCCGATTCTAACATCAAAAAACAACCCCCACTTTCCTAAAGCTCCCTTTACTGGTTCTACTACCTCCGCTTCCCTGCAAACAGAAAGAGGAAGGCAAGACTAAAAGAGGGATAGGAGTTTCATGTTTCAATGCTGCCCCCTCTGCTCTGAATAAAAAGAAGGAAAAGGCCAAGAGAGAGAGAGAGAGAGAGAGAGAGAGGTGATTCTAGACGGCTCACCACATAATTTGAGATAGAGGGAAAAAATAAAAAAAGACTTGTAAACAAAAGTGGGAAAAACAGTGTTGTGTGAGTGGGTATACAGTGTTTTCCCACACCAATTGTTTTTTTTCTGTAATTTAATGCTGCAATTATAACTGTTATGGAAGTGAAAAGTAAGCAGCAGGTTAGAAAGGCAAACATCTATGGCTCTTGTCTATCGCTTGACTCTTTCTTTCTTCCATCAGTCCTTTTTCCTAACCCTCTGGAGCTAGGAGTCCAGGCAAAGCAGCTGGGCGGTAGAGGCACGGGCAGGAGTTTCAGTTGACCGAGCGGATCCATAAGCACCTGTGGCAAAGACAGTGGCATGCTTTCCAAGTCAAGAGCTAGCATCGGAGGCAAAGGTTGGGAAGGCGCGGGTACAAAACCATGGAGATTATTTTGCCAGCAAGGTTGGATTGAAAGAAAGCCTGCAGCCAAAATAGGTTCTCGTCACAGCAGTAATAAATCTTGCTTCTCAGGGGCATCTCAAGGATCGGGTAGTGCTTCCTCTCAGGTTCGGCAGCCACTACCTCACCTCCCACGCCCATCTTCATCATCTCCTTCTGACTCTTGTTCCTGATCTCCATGCCAAATCTACAAGCGATATCAGGCCTTGGATTGCTTTAACCGCAGTAATTACTCTTTTTAAGGAATCATCCTCCCATTGACTTAGCTGTCATGGTTGCAGAAGCCAATACAAACTCTTTTAAATTAATATCAATAGTACGCGAACAATGGTGCTAATATGCATGTTACCTAAACTATTGCTAATCCAGTTTCTCTTCTGTGGGCGTAGATAACGGCACATGTTTGCATATATCTCATGCAATGTTTCTATTAAAACCCTTTCTTCTACTACTCCTATCTTAAATAATATTGTTTATTGTACTCAAGTACCAGCTTATCTCCTCTTTATTAATAAATTCTGTCAAGATAATAATATTCTTTTTAAACTTATTGGTTCTGATTTTTTTATTAAGAATATTTTGTTGGAAAACACGTTTTTGACCGGACTAAATAATAATAAATTATATCCTATCAATCTTTGTTAATTATTTATTTCACCATATTATACCCTTACAATAATTGTTAGCGTTAAAACTCCTATTTTCATTTGGCAATGTCGTCTAGACCATTTTTTTTATACTCTTTTTTGTGTTATTTTTAAATTTTCTCTTCCAAATAGTGATTTCGTAAATAAAACATCAGTTTGTACATCTTGTTAATTAGACAAGTCTTTTGTGTTATTTTTAAATTTTCTCTTCCAGTGATTTCGTAAATAAAACATCAGTTTTTACATCTTGTCAATTAGACAAGTATAAATAATTGATCCTTTTTTGATTCATCAAGAGAATGCACTGCTCTCTTAAAAATAATTCACTTTGATGTCTAGTCCACTTCGCACCTTTCTTGAATGATTGTTGTTATTATGTTATTTTTATTTATAATTTTTCTCGTTTTTATTAGATGTTTTCTATTTCAAATAAGTCTGATATTTATTCTATATTTGTTAAATTCAAGCTTTTAGTAGAGCAACAATATCAATTCACAATTCAACAATTTTAAAGTGATAATAATGGTGAATATTGTTCCACCATCTTTAAATATTTTTTAAGGGATAATGAAATTTTTCATCGACTATCATGTCCTCGCACTTCTCAATAAAATAGTCTCGCTAAGAGGAAACATCATCATGTTATAAATATGGGATTTACTCTTCTAGCTCAATCAGGTTTATCAAAGAAATTTTGGGTTGATGCTTTTCTCATCGCTATCTTCATCATTAATCGACTTCCTACTAAAATTCTTAATTATGTTTCACCATATGAATGTCTTTTTCATCTTCCTTCAGACTTCACATATTTTCAAGCATTTGGATGTCAATGTTTTTCATGTCTTCGTCCTTACACAAATGATAAATTATCATATCGTAGCATGCCTTGCATTTTCATTGGTTATAGCTCCAATCACAAAGGATTTCAGTGTTTTGATCCTTCCTTCAGACGTACCTATATCTTTCGAAATGTGATTTTTGATGAAGAGTAATTTCCTGCACACTTCATCATCACATATCCTGCCAACTGCATCTCCTTCTTAGGTAAGTCTCCAAGTTTGTTCTTCACATATTTTCTCCTCATCCTTTAATTTTTCTCCTCCCCCAGCAACTTCCTTACCTACCCAGGTTCTTGCTGACCTTACCTTACATGATATTCATACTGTTCCAGCTGTTAATTCAAATGAATTCCATCTTTACTCCTCTTTCCCATCTCTCCATTCTGGCTAATCTTTTTCTAGATCCATTTCCATGCCTAGTGCATCAACTCTCAATCCTTCTTTTAACCACCACCACAATGCCATCCTTAACCTCCAAAATGGTGCCCTGTCTTTCACAAAAATAATCACTAGATCACAGACTGATCATCATAAGCCTTATGAGTTTCTTGATTTTCATTTATATTCCACTCATCACCCCCTTTAAGCTTTGCATGCAGGTCTAGTTTGTGTTGAGCCCTGTTCCTACACTCAAGTATCATCTATACCTAAGTGCGTGCTGTAATGGACAGTGAATTTCATTCTTTGTTACAGAATGACACATGGTCACTATGTTCTCATCCCCCTAGTAAGAATTTGGTTCCATGTAAATGGGTTTTTAAACACAAACAATGATCTGACAACAGTGTTAAACGTTATAAGGCTAGGTTAGTCGCTGTGGGATATATAGAAAAAAGTGTTGTTGATTTTCTTAACACATTGAGCCCAGTCATCAAACTTTTTGTTGTCCAAATGGTTCTTGCCATCGCTATTCCTTTTAATTAGGATATGCATCAATTTGATGTCTCTAACACCTTCCTTCATGTTGTGTTAGAAAAGGAAATTTATATGACACAACATAAAGAATTTGTTGATCCTGCACACCCCCGATTCATTTGTAAGCTTCATAAATCTTTTTACGGGTTGAAATAAGCTCCTCGTGCCTGGTTTAATTGACTGTTCACTGCACTTTTGATCTTGTTTTTCAAAGTTCACAAATTGATCCCTCATTATTTATCTGTCATCGTGACAATATCCATGTATTCTTTTTAGTTTACGTGGTTGACATTTTGGTTACCTCAAATGATCAAGATTTTATTACCACTCTTATATCTCAATTACAACTTGAGTTTGCTATGAAGGATCTTAGCCAGTTGACATATTTTCTGGGAATTGAGGCCATACACAATTCTTCAGGGTTACATCTTTGACAAACCAGGTATATAATTGATCTTCTAGATAGTGTGCAACTCACTAGTATTCGTTCATACTGTGCACCTTGTGTCTCTGGGTCTAAGTTATCCAAGTTTGATGGAGAAAGTATTTCAGACCCATCTGAATATAGGCAAACAGTAGGGGCTTTACAGTATGTAACTCTCACATGCCCTGACATTGCATACTCAGTAAATCAACTCTGTCAATATATGCAAGCACCTACTTTTGCTCACTAGACAATAGCCAAACGCGTGCTATAATATTTAAAACACACATTTGATTATAGTCTCTTCCATAAACCTGGTTCCTTTGAAATCAATGTCTATTGTGACTTTAATTGGGTCGGTGATCTTGATGATAGACACTCCACCTATGGCTATGGTGTTTTTATTGAGTCCAATCTCATATCTTGGTCTGCTAAGAAACAACCTATAGTGTCAAAATCCAGTACTGAAGCTGAATACATGTGTTTGGCTCTAGTTACAGCTGAGGTGTATTGGCTAAGAATGTTGTTATGTGAGTTGCAGGTTTCTCTTGCTTCAGCTCTAATCGTATGATGTGACAATATAAGTGCCTTAACTCTTGCCTCCAATCCTGCTTTCCATACCCAATCAAAACACATTGAAGAGGATTACCACTTTGTTAGAAAAATAGTGGCCAATAAAGATATACTACTTCAATATATTCCCACCTCTCTACAACCTGTAGATATTTTTATCAAGAGATACAAGGTTGATTGGTTCTGTTACCTCTAGGATAAATTTTCTGAGACAAATGTCCCTGCCAATTTACGGGGGAATGATAAGGATAAAGTTCACAATACTAAGATTGACGATAAACATTGATATCTGTTACCTAGTGTTTCATTGTTTCTAGTTTTCTATTTATTCATGTCTCTGCAAATGTACCTAGTGTTTCATTGTTTCTAGTTCTCTATTTATTCATGTCTCTGCAAATAAATCCTTTTGTAACTACAACTCTTATAAAGAGTTTCCATTGTAACAGACTTTACGTGTATATATATGGTTGAGAAAACACAGTTTTACTCAAGCAATTTCAGTTGAAATTTAATTATTTTAGAGGGCATTAGTTAAAGCTTGTCCGCGTGCTTTCGCTTATAAAAAATACTTGCATTTTTTTTAATCGACAAAGACTATTCAAACGATAGCTAAATAAGAAACAAGATGATGTTTTAAAATCTAAAATACATAATTAATATGTTAAAGTATTTCATTTTTTTTTTAATTAAAAAAACTCCTTGAATATTTATAAAAACAATTGCAGTTAAAATAATTTAAAGATAATTTAATATTAAAGTTAGTATAATTATAAATAAAATATTAAATAACTTAAAGTAATAAATAATTTTAAAGAACCTTGAATTTAAGCATAAAAATATTTATTTTTAAGTTTTAAGTTCGTTAATACTCTGAAATCTTTATATATTTGTTTTAGAAAAAAAAAAGTTTGTGTGTGATTTACGTGTATAGTTTAGAGAATATTTATATTATATGAATATTGTCATTTCTATAAAAAAAGAAAATTTTTGAAAGTTTTACCTTTCAATAATATTAATGAGAGGAGCAAAAAAAATCTTTCATATTATTAATGAGATTGCATGCATAGAATCCTTTAAAAGATTTTATTTACATTTATAAATATAAAAAAATCATTATTATACTACATACAATAATTTTTTATTAAGAGATACGATTGTTTATCATGTCTTTAATGTTTTATATTATAAATGATCATCTATAATCAAGTATAAAGTTTTATAATTGATAATATTTAAGTTTTTTGTGACTAAAATGTTTTATCAAATTCATATTATTTTGAATTTGATTAACTATCAAGTTCAAGCACCTTTAACTTGAGTGTTTATCAAATCCAAATACCTTAAGTCTAATATATACGCAAAACTCATATTATTTTAAATTTAATTATTTATTAAATTCAGATATCTTGAGTGCTAATATTTATCATATTTATATTGTTTTGAATTTGATTGATTATCAAGTTCATATATATTAAACTTGACTAATTATCAAATCTAGATATATTGAATTTAATATATTTATTAAACTCATATTATTTTAAAATTAAATCAAGTTAATATATTATTATCAAATTTAAATATTTTGAATTTAGTATATTTATTAAGCATACATTGATGTGTACTTGACAATTAATATATAATTTATTAATTAATTGTTAGATTTATAATTTTTAGATTTGTTATTGTTTACTTGACTGAACTTCAAATTCAAACAAAGTCCATGTTGCTTGGAATTAACTATCTCTTAAGTTCATTAAATTCGATATATTTAACTAATATTTTTAATTTTAAAAATATTTAAAATAAAAATTTTAATAAAAAGTTTACTGGTCAAAGCCGGGTCACCTAATTTTTTTTTGTTAGACAAGTGTTGTGGTGAGGGATAAGGCTTGGAGATGGGATGGATAAAAAGAAGTTCAGAACAAACTATTAATATAAGATCCTTTGGCCCATGAAAGAAGGAATATCGCTTTCAAAGTGATTAGATTGGAGATGCTCTCCCCTTGGTTCTGCTTTAACATGCTCCTCTTTTCTGTTCTTTTGAAATGTGCAATGCAAGAAGGGGGAGAGAGAGAGAGAGTGTAGTCACGGATAGACGCAGACTGCTGGGAGATTCAAAGCATAGAGCCTGGAAAGTGACGATTGATTGATTGATGTAAGAGAGGGGTCTCTTGATAAGGCTAAATCCTATGCCATTTCCCTCTGCTCTCCCTTTTAATCTAATCTAATATATCTCTGTCAAAGACAGACAGACAATAATATGAATAGATTGTGAGAAGCTCGGTCAGCAGATCAGTCAATCGGAGATGGGAAAATCCACCTCACACGACAGCCGGCCAGTTAGCATCTCATTTGATATAGCTGCAGCCGCTTTGGCAATTCAAGGAGAAGGCCATTTTTGGTGTGCTTCCCCTTGGTACATGTAGCTTACCCAAAAACATCCCAATACACTAAGACTTGAATGAATGAAAGCACCGTGACCGGAGAAGAAAAGATGTGAAAGCGGGCAGGTGTGTCTTCCCGGTGCTACAGGCTGCTTTTTATATCGAGTCTCTCGCTGGAAGAAACATCTGAACCGCACATCTAAAGCTCCATGCGAAGCTTGTTTATGTCGCTCCATGCTGTTGCCCCTGCCCATTGAAAGATGGACCAGTTTTCCTTTTCCACTAAAAGGCCCATTCAGAAATAAAGTCATTGGACCACCTCCTCTCGTAGCAAAACCCTCTTCGTCTTTCCAGATGGCTAATGAAATCTTCAAAGGCAAAGTAGCCGCCGAAACCAATAATTGGATCTAATATCGGCAACCTCTCCTCTCCTCCCCTCCTCTAGAGGGAAAAAGAGATAGCGAAAGGTAAGGTAAGGAAAGAGTCAAGTTTTGAGCTCCCCAAAAGAGTTAACCTTTATATTTATTACGTAACCGCCCTCGCAATCCTTCTCCATTCACTGCTGGTAGACATAAATAACCCCAAACCGCGTTCGCAACCAAACCCATCACTGCCCCCTCTCTCTACATTTGTTTTAATAAAAATAATAATAGGAGGCAGAGAGAGAGAGACGAGAGAATTTTATTTTCCTTTTCCTTTTCAATTAGCTAATTGTACAAGAAGGGAAAGGATAGGAGAAGGATTACTACTAGTAGTAGATCCGGCACCGGTTTGAAAGTAATAATGGAAGGAGTCGGGGCACGGCTGGGGAGGTCTTCCACTCGCTACGGGCCGGCCACGGTGTTCAGTGGGCCGGTGAGGAAGTGGAAGAAGAGATGGGTCCATGTCAACCCATCATCCACCCAAAACAGCATTCACTCGCATCACCATAACGCTACCACTAATGCTGCTGCTGCTGCTGCTTCTTCAGCCGCTAATCATTCGAGCTCTTCTAACGGTAATAACGGCTCCCATCTATTGCTTTACAAGTGGACCCCTTTGTCTCAATCCAACGGTTCCTCATCTACTACTAACCACTTCAACGGTAATAATATTAATACTACTAACGAAATTGCTAATCTCTCCAATGGCGACGTCACCGAGGAGCCTCCCAGGCGTAAATTCAAATACATCCCGGTATTGTTTTTCATTTTCTTTTCTTTGGTTCAATTGGATTTTTTTTTTCTTTTTAGTATCTAGGTTTTAAAGATTACATGGGATTTTGTGGAATTAGGTTGCCTGATTTAGATCTGGATCGTGGATGAACAGTGCCTTTTGTTTTCTCAGTAAAACCCTGTCGTATCAAATAGAGGAATTCTGGAGAAAATACTTAACGGGTTTTGTTAGATTGTCAGGATTTTACGAGGGCTTTTTGAAAGTTTTTGTTTTTCTTGCTTGCATTGATGTTTATTTGAGAAAAGCGAACTAAAATAACAAGTGCCCATGGCGATTCAGGCTTGCACAAGGGACAGTTCGGGCATGATACTGAAAAAAATTGCAACTCCAGTAGGATTTCAAAGCTATAATTCTCAGTCACCCTAGGACACTGTGGACTTGGTACCGAAAGACTGCCTCACTGGTAGTATTTGTAGATTGTGATGTAGACACTTTAACTTTCTGACATTCCTTTTCAAGTCTACTTTAATTTGCTTTTTGGCTACCTTCTAGAGTTTTCAGACATTTACTTGGGTATAGATTCCATCCTCATTCTATTGGCAATATAACAAATATTCCATTTCGTGGGTTTCCCTGATCCCAAAAGGTTTTCCTAAGTTAATTACGAGGAAAAAATGACATTGTTGGATAGTGTCAATTACACTACAGGTAGTTACAGTTATAAAGCCTTTCAAGGATGCAATTGGTACAAGAAAACTTGCATGAGTTTTACACCTGTAAAGCACAATACTTTTGGTTATGTGGTAATCAGTGTAGTTATGTCAGTCAATTACACAGAACATGGAATGATGTTCAGCTGAAATTAATGAGAGAACACAACTGTGTTTATGCTAATTGTCTATGGTTTTCATTTTATACCAGCTTATGCTTGGTTGACTAGCACAAAAAAAAGGGTAAACTAGAGGTTCAGTGATGGTTCAAAGTAAGGTGTCGGTGGATGCACCCGTGGCCCAATTAGAACTTGGGTTGGTTCGAATTGCTAGCATATAATGTCAATTAACTTTAGGATATTTTCCTTCAGTTAAAAGTATTTGGTACCCATGCCCTTGTCAAAGTTAATTGGCAGTTTGTTGTCTTAGCTTGATTTATTTGAATGGTAGTAAGGACAGAACTATTGATTTAGCTATGCAAATACCATTTTTTGGAAAATACAGTTATCATGCATCAAATCCTCTTTAAATCTAATTAGTCTCATGTTCCCAGCATGTTCAATGAAGCTTCAGAAATTGGATGCCCTTGTAGCAATCAATGAAAGGCTTTATTGGAGAGATTTTCAGAGCCTCTTTGCTTGTCCTTATTGAATGCAATTGTTCCTTGTCCTCAAGAATAAGAGAAAGTGAGAAACTAAAGCTTGTAAATGATGATATAGTGTGCCTACAATTGTTGTGGGTTCAGTGTGAAAGAAATGCTTTAGAATTACTAAATCACAAGGCAGTAGCAAAGTTTTGTGAGGCTGTCTGTATACTGGCTACTCTCATTGCAATGCGAAGCTAATGACATCTATACCCTTTGTTTTTTTGGTTAGTTCGCAACTCAATATTATAGCAAGCCAAGAGCCTGAAAGTTGTCATTTTAGTTTAAGTTGAGTGCAGTAGATCATTAGTGGAATGTCAAGATGTACACATGACATTTCTATATCTTACATTGCAGGCTTTAAAATCTCTGGGTGCTTAGAGTGATGTCCTACAGCATATGTCTAGGGTTACAAAACAATGCATCTAGTTATAAACAAGTTCTGTGGTCACCATTCATCTAGCTTTGGAAGACATGGTGCTTCATTGTGGCATGAAGATGGTACTGCCACACATTTTGAAACAGTTGCGTGGACAAAATTCTTGTATAGTTTTCCTTTTATTCTATTTGTCACACTCTGTTAAAATGTCGGTGTATTTAATGCACATGAGGAGTGGTTTTTAATTGTTTGGTGATTGGTTGAACTATGGGCCAAACAGTAATTTTATTGAAGATGCTATTGATAGAGAGACATTGAAATGAAATTGTGATTGGAGAGCGCAAGATTTGGACTTTTTTTCCTGGTACATTTTTTTCTTAATTGACTGGAAAAAAAAAAAAAAAACACGAGAGGCTGTCTGGTACCTTCAAATGGTGGCAAGTCAGTGGTGATAATCTTTTCTTAGTTCCTTGTGTAAACTTGAGTATGCTGGTGTAATACTTGACTTAAAGCTAAATGAAATAGTATAGAGGCCCATAGATCTTCGCGTATGGGACCATGGATTTCCATTGTGTTATGGTGGAAGAGTTTTTGGAGATTGTGAACTGTGTTGGAAACAGACAGGAATGTGTACCAAAAGCATTACTTTGGGTTCTATTGTAAGAGCAAAACAAAAGAGTGTGCAAAGTAATGGGTTACACATTTTTGGTGTACCCGACAGTTTTTGCTAATGAAGATGAAATCTTAAATTTCATCAGTCATTGATTTTAGTTATATTCCTGTGGTGTTGTTTTTTCAATAAATCTGGCATTTGTTTTATCATGAATTATAATTGCTTTCAATTCTAAAATTGGAAATGATATAAATACAAAAATTATCATTGAGAATAACATAAAAAAAAACTTTTGCTGTAACAACAAATGATATAAATACTACCTTTGTTTTAGCTTTACTTGTGTCAATAGCAAATTTTTATGCATGCCTTGGTAAAAAAAAGATTTGGTTAGGAGTATCAATACTGTCACATGAATCAATCTTGATTTTATAATAGGAATAAGAACAAGAGATCTTTCCCATTTGTTTGATTTTTTGGATGGTATGCTATTGCTAGCGGCATTCATAGAGATTTTTGCACTCTACATATCAAAAAGAGGAAAAGGAGTTTGACAATAGATTAGTGGAGACCCATAGGGAAAGAGAACTCGGCACTGTTGAAGTGGCATACAGTGCCTACCATAAATTAGTATCATGGGTCCAAATGAATTGTTTTAAAATTTAGGCATTGGTATTAAAATGGGTCATAAATCAGGATTTATTGGTACGCTTTGCGATGCTTCTGCGATGAGGCCAGATAAAGACACTAATTTGCATTTGTCTTGTTAACTAAGCTTATTGTCTGTTATTTGGCTTGTCTGACCATGCAGGTTGATTTGCTAGAGAAACAGAAAAAAGAGGCTGAAGAACAAGAGGCATCAGAAAAGTTTGATGATGAATCAAAACCAAGTGATACTGACCCTAATGCTGCAGAGCCAGTTTCCAAGAGTGACAGTGCTGATGAAAAACCTGACATCAATGATGTACCGGAAGAAAATCAGGTGACTGGTTAATGTATTTATGTTCTTATTTACCATCCATACAGGGTGTCTTGTTTGAAAAGTCCATAAATTCCATATGGCCTAATTTGACACCCACAATTCACTTCTTGCCTTTGCTCGGTATGCTGTTGCTCCACAATATACAGAAGTATTGTGTGAGGAATGTTCTCATTTGAAGTTCTTATCGCAAGTTTCCATCTAATTTTGGTTTGAACATGCTTCAATCTCAGGATGGTAATCAGGTGGTACGACAAGACCTGAATGAAAGCACTTTGGATTTGAGTCTAGGCCTGCTCTCTTGATGGTGACTGGTTCAAAAGACCTGTCCAGAGATGGGCAGTTGAAAAGAGTGAAATAGAATGGTGTTGATACATTGCGGAACCATTTCTTAAGATTATTGACATATAGGATTTTTACCAAATGGTGTATTTTGTTGCGAAATGGGAGACAATTTTCCCTATGATCTATTTGCCCGCCAGTTACTGAGGGAAAGGGTGTGAGTGGCAAATGCATTAACTATTAGTTCATTTGAAGACCTGTCCTGAGCTGATTGCTATTGTAAGATGACGACATCTATTTTTTTAATTATTGGACAATTGATTTTCCCCCTTCTTTTTTTCTGGTTTTCTTGAAATGTCATTTGAGACTTGTGGTTTTGTATGCCCAAAGGTAAAACGATAGGTGATTGAAACTTCTGTTCTAAACATAATGTTAGTGACTACTTTTTCTAAACTTGAAAGTGATGTTAGGATTGATCTATGAACCTGGTGGTTTCTGGTTTCTAGACCAACCACCATGAATTTCATCCGTGTAACTGCTTGGTAAAACTTGGATTGATGCGGGCAGGACTGATGCAGGCAGTCTAAATTTAAGGAAAAGCTACTGGTGGATCTTTATTACGTCTCTACTTCTATAGATCTCGTTCTTGTTATTGATGAATCAATGCATGAGCCAATGATACAAGGGAAGAGTGAGAGTTAGGTGGTAAAGAGTTGAGTTGAGTTGAGGGGTTTTTTCTATTAATTTCATCTTCTTTTTTTCTTCTTTTAATTTCATGTATGTATTAAATTCAACGATTTTAATTTAAAAAAACATGAAGGGAGCAGGAGATGATCTCAATCCGTTTTTATCATTGGCAAGGCATGTTAGATAGATGATGATTGAACCTATGCGACTCCAGGGACAACAAAAATTGAACGATTGAATAGCAGTTTACAAAGTAAGATTTTACAGTTGCTCAAACTAATAAGAACTGCAAATTATTCACTCAAAAAGGAAATAATCAGCAGATAGCACTTGTGGTTATCATGGCTTTAAAAAGCACAACGAAATGTTCTTCAACTTACCAATTGCTGCATCCAAATCACTGCTAAACCATCCAAAGCCTTACGAGAAGGCAGAGAGTGGCTTTCTTGCAGGAGATTCAAAGTAAGATTATTCCTTTGCAACCGCAGCTTCTGCCTCAGAAAAGTAATCGTGCCTGCAGATGTAGAAGTGTTTATAAATCTTTAATGGCAATTGCTAAAATGATTCATTAATTAAAGAATTCAAGCTCTGCTTGCTGTATTTTTCTACTGATTTGGCACATGCTTGTTGCTCCCATAGAAAGATTTACAGCACAAGATTTGATCACAAAAGATATAGAAATGGAAGTGGGAAATTAAAGACGAGCCACAATTTTTCAATGTGCATGGTGGTGGTGTTACTCCTGGGAGATGAGAGGAACTTGAATGGTGCAATCTGGTGCCTTGCCCAACTTATCTCTCATCTTTCCAATGTTGATGGAGATCTATTCATCAAACCCAATCAAGTTGATAGGAGGAGTATCTTCTTCCTTCTTTTTAGTATTTTCTGCTATGAATTGTAGAATGGCTATAAATACCAAGGTTATTTTCAATAAAGAACAAGCTTAAAAATCCAAAACGGAATTCTCCTCTGCTACGTTTCTTCTTTGTTAAAAAATCCATTGCATTTCTCTGAATAATAAATACCACATCTTCCATTAAATTTCTGGAGGTTCCCCATTTTATATTAACCAGTAACTGATGCATGCGCGGAGAGGTATTGTATTCCTCCTATCCAATCATAATCACGAATAAAATTCAAGATTTTCCATTGAAGGCTCATTCGCAATTCATAATTCAGTTGTTGTAGTAGGATGAATATCCAATGCCATCCCTCCTGGATTCATTTTGTAAATCAAAACCCACAGAATCCTGTTCCATATTTCAAATTATTTGGTGGACCGGAGAAAGAAATATATTGCCGCATTGCTTGCCTTCCCTGTTCAATGGCCTGTCCATACCCGCTGGCCGACTCCTCGTCTAGAGGAGACAGCAGTCATCAGCGCTTCCTCCTCTTGCTTTTCCTTCCCTTGGCCCAACCAATTAAACAACATTCACAAAATACCCTCAGCCGACGTCGTTTATGAGTTCCCTATAAATAAAAAGAAAGCAGGCAGTTTTATCAATCTGCGGGCCCCTCCTTCTAGAGAGAGACTAGAGGAAGAGAGAGAGAAAGGAGGACAGAAAAGAAGCGAGGAGTGGACTATCTATCGCAAGGGAGCACACAGCAATGGATTCCCAGACGCAAAACACATCTCTGCAGCGCCTTCAAAACGTCGAAAAGGTAATTTATTTGTTTAATTGATTTGACGACTTGAAATCTGGTTAGCAGAGAATAGTTATTTGTTTTGGATGGGGGCAACAGACAGTGGTTAGGGTTTTGGAGGTAGCAGGAGGAGTAATGGATGAGCTTTCAAATCCAACAGGTCCTCGAAAAGAATTCATCAACAACCATTGCCGTGACTTCATGCAAATGATTAAGGTCTAACCCCTTCTTCCTCTCTCTTTTTTCTTAAAATTATTTTCTTTCAATTATTATAATTTAATAGCTGTAACGAGCAGGATATTCAGTTTACTTTGAGGAATGAAATAAAAAGTGCTTGTGAGTATCGTCCCTTCGAGAAGAGTGATTACACTTGTAGAATCTCTAATGAAATCTGTCTCAGCAAATTGGAACACATCCTTTCTCAATTGGATCTAATCACCCAAACTATCATTCCGCAATACCACCATGCCCATGATTCTACTGCTTCTGCCTCCTCTCCCATGGATTTCTAGGTACTCCCTATCTCCCTGGGCTCTCACCTTTACTTGCTTCTTTCCCTCAATGCAATCTTTATTTTGCAGGTCTTGGAGAGGAGATTCTACTTTCTGGTTTTTCCAATATCTGTAAGCATGCGCCTTTGACCATGCTGATTCTTTCTTGATCATCAGCTGCTTCACATGTGGGGTCTCAGTGTTGTCAAACAATCACTCTTGTTCTGTTGTTACTGCCACCTTATCTAAACCTCCTGTTTAAATTTTCTTCATCTATCTATCCACTTTATTGTAAGTTTTCATCCTAGACATATGTGCTAGCTCCTCGATAGACTAATGAGCTTTTTTCATACATTATTGGCGTGTACTCATCTATTTATCTATTCCATTTCTGATATTGATTTTTCGAGTTGCCTAAATTTTTCAAGCAAGCTCACCATGTCTTTCCCGGTTCTTTTGGTTGTCCATTTGAATATAAGAATCATTTGTTTATACAAATAGCTAAAGAGCGTAAATTAACCAATGATGATTGTCATTCAACTATCCTTATCTCAATATTCTCTAATACTCCATGTAGTAACTACAAATTGACGACTTTAGGACTCCCCTGCATTCAGATGTAGTTCCAGTTAAGTGTGGGGCTGCTCTGAGCTGACACGGGGGGGGGG
>NW_011500628.1:2174-11867 GCF_000495115.2 Populus euphratica | reverse complement strand
ACAATGCACATGATAAAACCTTTTGCGAAATCATGGGGCTAGTTGGAGATTGTTGGTGTCTGGGTTCTAAGAAAATGAGATTGGGGATCATAACGCGGATGATGAAACCTTTTCTGTTGCGGTTATCGCTCTGCAAGAAATAGCTTTATGGCCTTGTTGCAGCCGCTACAAATCATGGGCCCGAGATTGTTGGTGATTGGATTTAAGAAAATGAAAGCTAGTATTTGGTGAGCCTAGTTTTGTAACCATCCAAGAGATAAGCTACGTTTGCGCTGTCACATGTTTGTTTCTATCAGCAGAATAGCTCTGAAACTTGCTTATATCTGCGTATTCATTTCATGGAGTAAGGTGAGCCCGTTTTGGTACCCATTTTTTCGTGTCAACACCCATTTCATGGAGCAGAGCACGCGTTACATCAAAACTCACATGGCATTTGGAAATATCAGAAGGCCCTTTTGTATGCAGGTGCGAAACTGTCTTGATAAGGCCAGTCATCCAGCCCATCTTGTAGAAAGCCAGACTCGATTGCTTGAGGCCTTTGTTGTATGGATGCATGCAGTCCCTAGTTGGGTGCCTCGCTCAGCCGAAAAAAGGAAATGGGCACTTCTCTTCATTAGAAGGCTTAATAGTTAATTAATCTCAGGGGCCTTGATAAATTGTGAACTGTTGAGAATGAACCCATAGGACTGGTTTCATTGTTGAGGCAGAGTGAGTGTATGGCAAGAAGACCATGGCACATCGACCCAGTGAGGATCTTGCTCGGTCTAGAAAAGGTTTCTAATAGCCCAAACTATTTCACAACAGAGAAAAAAGAAAAAAATGGAGACACCTTTGTTGCTAGTGCGTTCAGCTTTGGTTGCAGCCAGGTTGTCTCTTCAAGCTCGGTGAGTTCCTCCGGCATCAATCATGAGACCCGAGTATTCTTCCCTAAAAGCTCCAAGCCCTTGTCGCTTCTTCGTATGCAACCATGGTCCAAATAGCATGCTAACCATAACGGGTTTTGGACTCAACTAAACACATCTTCACCCCCTCGACGTGATGGATTGCCTCTGAATATGTGCGCTTTTTTTTTCTTTTTTTCTTTTAATTTTTTAGCATAGTGATGGAGGGTGTTTTTGTTTTGGCAGGAATGCATAGTGATGGAGGGTGTTTTTGTTTTGGTAGGAATAGAAAAGAAAATTTAATCATTTATGGTTATTTTTATTATATGAAAAACTAATTAATCATATCATCTAAACTTTTAATTTAAATACAGATTTTTGTAACTTTGAAAAATAATAAATTTGGAAAGAAAAATGCTTAATGGATGCGGCCGTTAAGTTTGGGTCACCATGAAAGATAAAAAATAATGCACCTGCTTCTGCTGGTGTTGACAACAACAAGAAGGTCAATAACAATTTTTTCATTGACCCTCTTTTTGAGCATTGTTATATTTTTCATAGCTGATTTTTTTTCAGCCTAAAAACCCATATTTTCTTTTCTTCTATTTTTTTTCAGCCTAAAAACCCATATTTTTTTTTTCTTCTTCCTCCTCCTCTTCTTAAATGATTCAGGCCCTGCCAATGTACTCATCAAGACTCTCTTTGCTTGTCTTGAATTTCATATCACCAAATGGTCTTTGCCTTCTGCTCCTATTTCCCCTGTCTCTAGCAATGTAAGCCTCACACTGTATTCTTACATACATTATTAGCATATATATTTTTTAAAATTAACTTTGGTGTCTGGTTCAGCTTACATGTACCTCGACTAATTTTATAGACTCTGAAGTTAACGACGACCATGTAAACCTCTAATAACTCTAAGGTTTATAAGACTCGAACTAATGATCTCTAGAAAGTAAACGATCATTTGAACTATACCCCTCAAGGTTATCTTACTTTTGTTTTTGTTGTTATTAATTATAGAGTTTAGATTTAATCTAGTTTGAGGGTTTCTGTTAGTATTGGTGAATCCGAATGAACTTTTTAGTTATTGGGCCTTTATTGTTATGAGTGACATCAATTTTTTTTTTATTGATCTCTAATCTATTAAAAATATTTTTACAGGGCCTTATTAGTTAATAATGTTTGTATTTTCTAGACAGGTAATGGTAGAGAATCGTGGTCAATTGTTTAAAAATAAACTTAGATTGATTTTGTGAACTTGTGAGGTAGAATATGGTAGCATTTTTTAATATTGGATGAGGATTTATAAGGAGTGGAAGATAGAAGGTTGGAAATTTGATGTCTTTTAGTTAATTTATGAGTTGTTATTTTAGTTGCAGGGAAAAGAAAGCATAAGGTGAAGCTAACAAAAAAATTAGATTGAAAGGAAATCATGAAAAGTCTATTTTAGTGCTCTGGGTTTTTAGTAATACACAAGATTAATTGCTTTTGGAATTTGTGATTGGACTGCACATTGAATCAGTAGATAGAATGCAACGAATCACCTAAAACAAACCAATTTAATAGCATAATTCACCATTAAGAGTTGAAAAATATCACATCATGTGGTACTTCATGCTAGTCCTTCCTTTTTTTATATATATTCTTTGCATTGTTTTGTCACAATCCATTTGTTTTGTGATTAGTCTTGCTAATTATATGGCTTATCACTTTGGGGTATTGGTTATTTGGTTTAGTTCTCTTATATGTACATGCCTTATATAATTACGTGACTGTTTGTTGTTTTTCTTACAATCTTATTAATTTTGCTGATTTAGTGAAAGAGTAACTACTTCATTTATTTAGGGATAATTAAGGTCAGGGCTTGTTCAATTCAGCTAATCTCTAACTGGTGATTTGAATGGATTTTCTAGTTAGACAACTTGATCATTATTGTGGGTTTGAGGTTTTATGCATTCTAAGGAATTAGTTTGCCTTTTTTATGGTTCCCTCTTTATGTGGTTTTGAATAATATTTTCATAGGGCTCTATATAAGAAAATTTGTTAAACTCAATGTGTATGCAAAATTATTTAAATAGTTGTTGCATGTTTGTTCAAAATGGCTAGGCTGGTTATGGAGGAGAATAGCAAGAAAATCTCAGGCTAGCACTCATTCTCTAGAATTTCTCTTAGATTCAAACCCTAGCCCTTAACAGCTGTCTTTTCTTCCGCTAGGGCATAACTTCCAATTCGCGTTATTGCTATTTCATTACCAATTATTAAATTCTATTTGTTACCAATTGCTTATCAATTAGGAATGTCATCAGATGAATGGTGTGATATACAATATTTATCGTTGTCGATAATGATTCATTAGAATGTTGGAATTTGATGGGGATTTGACAAGGATGAGAAGTGAAAAGTCTGGAAATGTCATGTCTTTTATCAATTTACTTCTAACTTGTTATTTTAATCTTAACAAATAGAAACAATATTTATCGTTGTCGATAATGATTCATTAGAATGTTGGAATTTGATGGGGATTTGACAAGGATGAGAAGTGAAAAGTCTGGAAATGTCATGTCTTTTAACAAATAGAGAAAAGTCTGGAAATGTCATGTCTTTTATCAATTTACTTCTAACTTGTTATTTTAATCTTAACAAATAGAAAGCACAAATTGAACCTAACAAGAAGAGTTAGTGGAAAAAGATGTCACCGAGGAACTTTTTTTCGTTTTAGGTACTGTGAAGATTATATAGGGCATTGGATCAGATATATTGATGTCATTTTCTAAAAAAAAAATTTATTCGGTGACACAATTCATTAAGGGTTCAAGAAAATCACATCGTACAGTACTTTCTGTGTATCTTTTCTTTTTGTTGCTTTGTTTTTATTACTTTATTTTTATATTTTAAGATTTTCCAGAATAATCAAGTGGATTACCACTCTTAAATATTGATGTATTTGGTTTACCTTCACCTTCATTATTTTTAGTTACTTTTATCTCCAACTTATAATCTTCTTTTGTTTTTGGGTGAAACAGGTTTTAACATAGTGTCCATCTATATGGTTTATTGCAATTATAAAGTTTTAGGTCATATTAATCTTCATAATTTCCTTCTTTTGGGTGTCTTCTTTACTTGTTTAATGTACCTTTTTCTTTAATTTTTATTCATATATACCCATAGATGAACTCATTGTATATGCAACCTTACAAGTTGTTTATTCTAACACTAAGATATTTTCAAATTTCTTGCTTCATGCAACCCATTTCTCTATAAAGTAGTCTGTGGCTTGTCTTTGTAGATGACGTTAAAATGCCATCATGGTTTGACATTCAAGAGATACCTATAATAGCTGTAAGAAAGTTTTCTATATCTTTTCAGATTGGTCTTGCCTAACCACATTCCAGACCTTTTGATCCCAATTCTTTTGTCTTATCTTATAACATTTAACCATTGCATTGGAAAACACTTAGTTTTTTTTTGTTGGAAATAAATTGTGTTCACAATGAATTTATTGTTAATTCTTATGGTTAGATATTTCTTTTCCTTGATTTCTGTAAATTTGCTAGTAGTGAAGGTAATTATGTTTTCTGCCTATTGTTCTTCTTCTTAGCTATCACCAACCAACCCTCTATCTTTTTCTAAATAAGCTGGAAACTTTTTTTATAAAAATTTCTGTGATAAGCTTGTATATTGCTACTGCATGGTGTTTCTGCATTGCTTTTGATTGTTCACAGGCCAAATTATCTTAATCATCTGATCTTGAAAGAATTGATATATGATATTTTGATATTATCATTGTAGCTTGATTGAATTATTACCCTTATATTAATGCCTATAGTATCTTTTTTCTTTATTTATTTATGTTTTAAAACATTGAATTTTGCGTTGAGATGATTACACTCATAAAGTACCCATGTATGGAATAAGTTATGCAAGCTTTATTCAATGTTGCATGATAAAGAACCCCATATAGTATATTTATCCATTTTCTTTTACTCAAATCTTGAGATGATCCTCACAGTACTTTCCTCAAATATCCAAGATGAAAATGCTAGTTGCTTTTGATGCCATAACAATTAAGTTGTGGATTTTGTGTGTTGTAGTTAAATTTATTTTTTCAACATCCTTCAGGATTCTCTAAAAGATGAAAGCCACTCGTTGAAAGTTGTTTGGAATGTGCATGCAATAATAAACAAGGAAATAGCTCCTAGGGCAAATCCTGAAAATGAATATGTACGTGGATTTAGCCAAGGAGGTCTTTTTACCTACACCACTTTGAAAAATGCTCTTGGTTTTTTTAAAGGACTTTCAGATTCTAACATCTCATGGGTGCCTAGTGTTTTTCTGTACCCAAAAACTTTAGGAGGTGGCGAAATCTTCAATGGATGGGTTCCCTTAAATTCTTACATCATGGAACAAATTTCACAGGTGCAAAGAGAGTACTTACAGCGATAAACATAAGTGCTATCCAATCTCACAGTTGGAGTATGTTGATTCCCCAGAATTCTATTCTAATATGGTTTCCACTTTGTCATCATATTTTTGTGATATGAATATCATATTTTTTGTCATCATATTACCAACTACCTTAATCTTAGTGTCATAACCCAATTTTGGTCATTTGGCTTTTAATTTAATTTTTACATGGTTTAAAATGAAAAATTAAAAGATCAGAGATTTATTTCAATGAAAAGTGTGATTTGTCAACTTCTGTGAAAATTAAGGACTATAATATGCCTTTGTCATTCTAGCCTTATCCTCAAGATAATCCTTACCTTCAAGATAATCTCTATTTTTTTCAAGATAATCCTTACCTTCAAGCTAATCCTTACCTTCTTCAAGATAATCCTGATCTTCTTCAAGATAATCCTCAAGATAATGATAGTTGTCTGCTTTCAAATTCGATTCTAATTCGACCTTAAAAAAAGAGAATGAGTTTGATTGAGACTTTACTTCTCGCCAGTGATGAGACTCTTGTACTATAAATACAGATCTTAGGGGGGAAGAAAAAAAAAAAGGATGAACCCGAGAACAGAGAATTAACCCAGAAAAATATAGCAAAAGAAGGAGAGAGAGAGAGGAAGGAGGACCATTAGAGAGAAACCCACAAAGAAAAAACATCAAGAGGAGGCTATTACTAAAAACCCTAAAAGATAGAAACATAAAAAAGAAGGGGGCGGCGAACTCTATATTAGCCGCCGCCCCACCTCAATCCTTTTCCTTCCCAGTCTCCCTCGACTTCGCCTTCAGCAGCCACATGCTTAGGTAAGTTTCCTTCTTTTCTTGCTAAAATAATTAATTGGTCTGTGTTTGCCAAAGGTGTGCTTGGAAAAAGAGGGCAGAGAAAAGAAGGACTAGAGGGACACCAAGAGGAAGAGAAAATAGCATCAGCGGCCGACCCTCCACTGTCATTATCATCTTTAATTGCAGCATCAGGTAAGTTGCTCTTGCCCTTCTTGCATTTTAATTACATGCTTCCTGTAGCAGACGTGCGTGAGCAGTTCACGCACGCCTGCTGGTAAAAATAAAAAATATGAAAATAAAAAACTATGTATGCATGAATAAAAATAATATAAATTTATTGGTTTATTCACTAACGTCAAAGTCAGGAATAAAAATACCGATTTAAATTTATATTATTTTTATTCATTGTATTTTATTTTATTTAGCTAGAAAAATAAAAAAAAATATGTGCATGTGTAAAAAAAAAATTACTTTTATTTATTTATTCACTAACGCCAGAGTCAGGAATAAAAGCAAAAAAAGATGATTTAAATTTATTTATTTTGATACCTACGTAATATTTACCAACGCCAGAGTTGGAATAAATAAAAAAGAGCAAATAATAATAAAGGATAAATAAAAAAATGAGATAGAAAATTTATTCTTCAAATTCATTTTTTGGAAAATATTCACTGACGTCAGAGTCAGGAGTATTGTATTTTTGGTCTTGTGCGATATTTACCAACGCCAGAGTTGGAAAATATTCACTGACGCTAGAGTCAGGAATATAAAAGTAACAAAAAAATAAAAATAATAAAAAAATGATGTAAATTTACTGGTTTATTCACTGACGCCAGAGTTAGGAATAAAAATACCAGTTCAAATTTATATTATTTTTATTCGTTGTATTTTATTTTATTTAGCTAGAGAAATAAAAAATATGGGCATGCATAAAAATAAATTTATTTGATTTGTTTATTCACTGACGCCAGAGTCAGGAATAAAAAAATATTAATTTAGATTTATTTTATTTCTATAGCTGCGTAATATTTACCAATGCTAGAGTTGAAAATATCCGTAGTTAAATATTCACTGACGCCAGAGTCAGGGATATTATAAGCAAATTATCATAGCACAAACTAATAAACATATAACAATTTAAGATGAAACTAGCAATGCAGCCTGCCTCAGGCAGGACGTTTAAGGGGTGATATTATCTTTCCTTTTACGTAACCAGTTCCGAACCATAGAATCCTTGTTGACCAGTTAGGGTTCCTAGTGACCATAATACTAGGTGGAGACTCCTTAAACAAGACCATTCCCCCATCAAAGAACTGGATGCCAGAAATTCATTCTTTTCATTGAATAAATTTTTAAGGCCGCCGCGATGTCGGGTGCGACAAAATGGCGACTCCACTGGGGACTTTAGGACTAAGCTTTGCTATTTGTCTTTTTTATTGCTAAACAGTTTTTGTCGTACCGTTTTTTGCTCTTTTTATTGTTTTAACATGCATAGTTATTCATGTTTATCATGCATATATATTGGATATGGATCTAAGGTCTTCACATATCACGTATCTCATTTTTTACATGTGGTATCAACTTTAGGATAAGTGGAGGAGTAACGGCACCCCAATGACTTTAGCCTGGGTAAGGCTCGTGAAACTATCCAACTCTCGCATGGTTGTTTGCTCGATAATGGTTGATATGCCGAACTGATATTACTCAGGGCCTCTATCTTCACACTGCTTGTAAACCTCATATCAACCTTTTGAGGGCGATCACTGAGCATGCGAAAGACCTTTGAGACTAGATAGCAAAATTAACCTGAAACATTTAATGATTAGAACTTATCCTTTAGGTTGATCCCTACATAATTTTACTGAGATAAAGTTTAAACGTGTAAGCATCATTATTACAAGGCTTTTTGGTGACATAATGACTGCTATTCCTAAGATAGCAATTATTGAGCATGGACTCAATTCTGAATTCTTGCAAATGACCGAGGGAGACTGCTTTAGACTAGATTTTGGTGAGATACCATTACTCAAAGACATTAGATGCTTAGTGAAAGACACCAAGAATGTGGCTGAAAGCTCAAATGACAAAAAGCTAAACAGATCTCCTCTCGGCATTGCAATGAATATCGGATTCAAATCTAACCACACATTTAAAGAATAGCGATCGTTATGTCACCCCCCAAAAGGAAAATCCATACCCAATATGTTGTGTTCATCTTCATGCATGTTTGAACATACAATTATGACCTGTCATAATACTGCACTCCAGGTGAAATATAGGTCCCCCATTGAAACTCACTTATAACACTTGACTGCGAAAAAAAAAGGAAAATGAAAAAAAAGCCTAGTTGGAAGCCCAACACCGAAAAGAGATGGAAAGTCTTAGAGAAGAAGTCACAAAGCTTACTAGCCTACTCGAACAGACCTTAAAATCTAAACCAGAAGAAGCAAAATCTACAGCTCAGCCTGAACCTATGCTCGGAAATCCATAAAATCTGGGGGCAAATGAGGTGTCTCAATAGGCTATGTATTCCCAGTTTGCTCAACTAGTATATCCCATTAGAATGTCATCTACCATTGACCTTACAATAAAGGAATCTCAAAAGAACAAGATAGTAAAAGAAGATGGCCTGGATAAATGGGCTGCCCTGGAACAAAGGCTGAGGGCATTTGAGGAAACTAGCCTACATGACCACATAAAAGCTGATGAGATGTGTTTGGTACCTAACGTAGTCATTCCTAGAAAGTTTAGGGTGCCAAAATTCATCAAATATACATGAACTCAATGTCCTGTAACTCATCTCAAGGCATACTGCAACAAGATAGCTGAGGTAGTCTATGACGAGAAACTGTTGATTCACTTCTTTTAAGACAATTTGAGTGACATTGCCCTCACTTGGTATATGCGATTAGATAATACTAAGGTTAAAAGATGGAAGGATTTAGTTGATGCCTTCATGAGGCAATATAAGTTCAATATAGACGTGGACCCTAATCGGTTAAACTTGCAAGCTATGAAGAAGGACAACAAGGAGTCCATAAGGGAATACGCCCGAAGATGGAGGGAGGTAGCTGTACAAGTTAACCCTTCTATGTTGGAAAAAAAGATGATCAGTTTATTTTCCAATAGCTATAAAGCTCTGTACTTTGAATACTTGGTTAGAAGCTCTGCACAACATTTCACTAACCTGGTTGTTATAGCTGAGAGAATTGAATAAGTCATTGGGTTTGGTAAGATTGCTAACCCGACTGAGAAGAACAGGTTCACTGAAGGTGGTTGCCAAGACACTTATCATTCCTATAGCTAATTGCCTCACACCAACTCCCAGAAATCAATTATCTTGAAGATAAAGCTATGGTGATATTAGGTCAAGAATGATCTACAAATGACTTCAATTGACTATTGAAAAGATGCTCTTGTCAAGGAGAATGGACGATTGAAAAATTCTAGAAATTCCAATCAATGATCACTAAATGTTTAACCCCTTTATATGTTATCATGCCAGTGTTCATAGCCCAAGATGTTGGCATAAGTTCTTTATTGTTAAACTTCTTTTCTAAAGTTTCAATGAAATAAT
>NW_011500628.1:0-1355 GCF_000495115.2 Populus euphratica | reverse complement strand
GTCCTTTCTAATCAAGCAAGTAAGCAACCTAGAACAATAAACAATGCTCTCAAAATGCAAAGAATACTTCTTCATAAGATTCATGACATCAAGAATAAACTACTCATTATTATTCATGCTGATAAAAATTAAATGTGCAAAAAGAGACAAATTCTTCTCATACAAAACCTCGAGCTTTTTCTCGAGCCCTCCACTCTGAAAACCTATAAAAGCAAAAGGTCATAATATCATGACATATTTTCACCAAAGACCTCATTGCCAAACACAAGAACAAATAATCTCTTTTCTAAGAAAGAAAAATAACCAAGGAGTTGCAAGATTTCAAAAGAAAATTGTTTTAGACTCACATCGAAATAATTTTTTGTTTTCAAAATGCAAGATCAAGATTTCAAGATTCATTCTAGACCCATATTCCTTCACCAAACAGAAAAAGGATAGAAATGAGAGAATGACCCTTAGAACCATTATTTGTCCAAATCACTAAGAGAGCACACTTAGAGGCAATAACCAATACAAGGAGGCAACATTGTGTTTAAAAGGAAAAAATCTAGAAAAGGAGATGGTAATTTCCTTTAACTAGACAAGGGGGCATTTTGGTTTACAAAAGACAACTCGATCCTTTTAGCAAGTGACACCGAATGTTTCTAGCAGTGAAACGAGGAGTAATGAGTGATCCTCTTAAATTATTTGACGAATCAGAAAATCTTTAGCAAGCAAGTGGGTCATGATGGGCACCACAAATGTTGAGTTATATAAACAAATTTGGAAATAGACTTACATGGGCTAACTCGAGTGGGCTAAAAAGCTAAACAATAAAGATGACTCAAATCAGATAGGAAGATCTCACCAACCAAGCAACGAGAAGATTAAGAAAAAATGGGGGCCTATATTTCAAGTCAGGTAAAGATGCATGCATATCATTTAAATTTTGATACATTGGACAATGAGTTTTGCAAATTTTTATTAGAGAAAATTCTAACGGAATCTATCAAGCAGAAGGCCAACTTGAAATGGTGAACATTGAAATTGCTTTTGAAAAATTTTCACTTTTGAGAATTTTTCAACCTGGACAGGTCGCCAATGAGAATTAGGCCACTTAAAAAATCTCTGTATTTTTCCACTACCTTTCAGTTTCCACTCCTGAGGTAGTGCAGTTCCTATCCTACCTCTTTTTGAGTTCTTTTCAAGCATTTCTTCGAGCTCTCGACCATCATAGGTAGTGCATTTCCTATCCTACCTCCATTCGAGCGCGCCTTCTAGCCCTCGACCATCATAGGTGGTGCATTTCCTATCCTACCTCCATTCGAGTGCGCCTTTGAGCCCTCGACCATCAAAGGTAATGAATTTCCTATCCT
>NW_011507374.1:858-1309 GCF_000495115.2 Populus euphratica | reverse complement strand
AGACAGTTACGAGGTAGTTAGTTGTCATTAAAATATATTGTGCTTTTTAGAGGGAGTTAAGGGGCAGTTTTGTAACATGTAGATTCAGATTATACATAGCACACACATTGTTATTGTGTATTCCTTTGTTTATAAATTAATAAAAGTTGACTTGGTTTCAGTAAATTGTTGATGTTATTATTGTATTGTGTTTTAATCTTTAACTTATATTTTTGTTGCTGAAATTGGTAAAAGTTGTGGGGAAAACTTCTAGGTGTGCGAAACACTTCAATTTTATGCAAATATGAGTAAATTGGAAGAAAGACTGAATCTAGTAACGAGACTAAACTGCTACGTTGGGATTAAGATTGTGACGAAAATTTTATCTCCATGACACTTTTACTTTTATATATGAAGGAAGAAGTGAAGTGGAGATATAATTAAAAATATTTATCAAATATGAAGATGGATA
>NW_011507374.1:0-808 GCF_000495115.2 Populus euphratica | reverse complement strand
GTGTGTAATTTACCATATCTATAATTCTTAGTATATATTTAAAATAATTTATGCAGTTTTTTTTTTAATTTCTAAAGCTATCTTAATTATTTTTGACAAATGATGCACGGGATTTGAAAAAAATATATATTTTCCTTAATTTTTTCTAATTTAAGAATTTTATTTTTTTTTCATTTTTATTTTTCATATGTAAATAGAGAATAGTTTTCTTATTTTCATTTTTGTATCTAGTATTAATATATGTTTTTAGATTTTTTCATATAAAGAGATGTAATAACTTTTTGGGAAGTGAGATTTAAAAAATTACAAGTTAAATGTTTTGATTTTCTCTCTATAATTATGATATTTTATTTATTTATTTTTAATCTTTGAGGGTTTTTATTTATAACAAGTTTTGTTATCCTTTATATATATATTTTGACTTGACATTATAGCCTAACAATTCTTAATAATTACATTATATGTGATAGTTGTTATTAGAATTTTTAGTGGTTGGATTCATGATAGGGTAATTATCATGAAAGTGTTCCTATGGTTAAATGTTATGTGTCGTTGTAAGAAATTCTAGTGGTGAGGTTTATGATGAGACAGTTGATATAAAAATGTTAAAAACCTATAATGAGATGATTTTTATAAAGATGTTAAAGGTTCAATGACATACATGTAAAAAGATCATTGAATTTCCAACCAAGATGATTTTGCTCAAAAAAAATATTATATTGGATTTTTTATGGAGGAGGATAGTCTTTGACTAAAAAGATTATGCTTTATGAATAAATTAAACTTGAGAATGAGTTCTTTCTAATTT
>NW_011507371.1:0-1309 GCF_000495115.2 Populus euphratica | reverse complement strand
CTTGAATTGAGGTTGGTTTTTGTTTATCGATTAAATGCTATTTTAAGCCATAAACAGGTTTAGTAAGGTTTTTATGTTGTTTTTTAAGTTATCTCAAGTGAAAATGTGTTTAAAATAAGTTTTTGAGTTAGTTGCAGTCGAAAACCTAATTTTCAAATGATTGGAATTGAACTAGAAACAACATGTTTTTTATTTAAAAAACTTTCATCGATAATATTTAGTTAATTTAATCCTTCATATCAACAACAAGAAACTCATCTATCTCAATTGGAAGAGTGTAAAGCTCTTGACTGTGTGGTCGTGGGGTTGAACTATATAATCTTTGTTACTTGTATGCAATTACTTACTTATTTTTTTTTTATTTTTTTTTTTGCACCAAAGAATCTCCCCCACATTAAAACCTTTTAAATTTTCTCATTGTTATTTTCTATTTTAAACTCAAAATTTTTCAATTTTTTTATATTACATTGTGTGTGTCAATCAATATTTATTTTTTTTAATAATTAAAGAGTACATTTCTTCTCCTTGATGGATTTTATATATTTATAATTTTTTCTTGAAACACTGCAAATATTATAAATTTATAAATTCTTGATGAATATTTATATTTTATAAAAAGGAAGGTTGGCCTAGCATATAGGCCTTGCCTCCTTCTTTATAGCCTAGGGGTGTTTGCATACGTGAGCTGTCACACCTAGCATATTTTTCTTTTTATATAGTTTTTTATTTTAATTTAGTATATTAATTAAAATTATATTTGAAATTTTTTCTTTGAATGTCATATAGTATTTTGTGTTTTTTTTTAACTATGGTCATAGCCTTTCCTATTACATTAATCGATGGTTTTTTGTATAACCATGCATGATTTTATTTTAAACAAAATATTCGATTGATTTCTTATGTAAGCTAATTTTATTATTATATAATTAAATTTAAAAAATAGCTTTTAAAAAAATAAATTTATTAGATCCAGCTATATTATGTGTTTTACAGGTTAATTCGAGTTAATCCAAAATATTATTATCTTAATATTTAAAAAATAATATTGTGATATTGTTATGTTGAATATTTTCAAATCAAATCAGACTTTTGCTAAGCCAATTATATCATATTTTAATTTGCTTGTTCATTTAGATTATATAAAATTTTAGTTTAAAATTCTAACCATGAGCCCAGCCCAATAAATCTTTAATTTTAACTGAAACTCATTGTAACTTTAGTATTGCTTGCAAAGACTTTATTTCATTAGAATTTAACTTTTAATTGGATATTTTAATCTACATATTTTTTTATCCTTACCATTTATTCT
>NW_011507397.1:0-1292 GCF_000495115.2 Populus euphratica | reverse complement strand
TAAAGTTAACTTGAATTAATATGTTATTCAATGTTGAACGAACGATAAAATAAAAAAATAAATAAATTAAAAGAAACAATTAAAGTTAACTTAAATTAATATGTTAAACTTATGTCCTGATCATGAAATTAAGATAATCTTATAAAAAATAAATAAAAAAATTATGATACTTAATTTTTAATAAATCCAAAGTTAAAAATTGAAATCAAGAAAAAAAAGACAATTTTAAAAAGAAAATTATAAAACTCAATTTTTAAATAAACTAATATTGAATGATAAAATTAAAAAAAATATATTTTTTTAAAAAAGATTGAGTTGTTAAAAAGTGAAATTGAACAAAAATATTCAATCAAAAGAAGACAAAAAAATAAATCAATTCATAATTTAACATACCAAACCCACAACCAAATCATGAAATCAATATAACCTTATAGAAAGTAAATAAAAAAAATTAAAAAGTTGAATTAAAGACTCAATTAAGAAGGAACCTTGAAAAAATAAACAGACTTAACTCGAATTAATTTACTAAACTTGTAAACTAAATCATGAGATCAAGAAAATTTATAAAATCTAATTTTCAATTAATTAAATATTAAAAAATAAAAAAAATAAAAAAAAATAACTCAAATTAACATGTTAAACTTTGTTATTTGAATCAAGAGATCAAAGTAAATTTATAAAAAATAAATAGAAATAAATTAAAAAATTTAATTAAAAAAACCGGAATAAAATCAGATTAACCTTTTAAATTTATAAAAAAATTATAAAATTAAAATAATTTTAAAAAAATAAATTTAAAAAAATTATGAATTCTAACTTTTAATTACTTCAAAAAAAAAACTTAGATAAAGAACCAGAACAGTCACTCATAATCGTCCCTAACCTCTATCTCTAACCTATTCCCTTTCCTCTGTCCTTTTACCCTTTGAACAGCAAGCCGGAACTAGATTACATTTCAATAGAGAAAGCTATCAATGGTCACATTAAGACGGGAACAGATGGAAAGTTCGCCCTTCAGTTTTATTCTTTTAGATGAGACGACGGTGAGCAATCGATAGAGAGCAAGGGATGCTAGCGCTCTTCTACTCATATTCCTTGTTTAAGTTGGTTCAGGAAGCTTTGGCATCGAGCCGCATTACGACAACTATAGCTAGGCCGAGTGGGATTCTCTATCGGATGGTTATTCATCAAGTGGATCCTTTGCCCCTTATCACAGTAGCTGGGAAGGCAGGCCCTTAGCTTCAACTAGTTCAGTCTGAGTTGCATTGCTAACAAGCACAAAATCAGTAGTG
>NW_011507372.1:0-1309 GCF_000495115.2 Populus euphratica | reverse complement strand
GCTAGATAAACCACTAATTTTTCATTACATTTAAAATAGAAATTTTTTAAATACTAAATACCATTGATTTTTCATTATCTTTAAAATAGAAATTTCTTAAATACTAAACAAACACAATTCGGTGGAGTCAAGTTTTTTTATTTAACAAATGACTTAAACAATACTTGAATAGCATACTGTCTATCTAGCTTGCTACCATAAAATGCCAACTCATGTTACCTGTTGTCATAACTTAATTTTTTACTCCAATTATTTTATCTAAATATTTTCAAAATACAAAAACTCAAAAAATATATGTTCTTGATATATTTGCATCATTTTCAGGATCATTTCAAAAAAAATCAAAATTTAAAAAAAAAATTCAATGTATTTAGCAATTAACACACATATTTGAAAATCATTGATTAATTCTTGGTATTAAATCGACATTGAAGTTGCCTTTTTTAAAATATCAAAATACAAAAAAATAAAAAAAAAAGTTAAAAATAAAACTATATAGACAAAGGAACCAAAAGTGTAGGGAAAAAAAAATTAAGGACTAAAGTGAATTTGATTTGTGATCACCAAGCAATTAGAAAAGAAGAGACAAAACAAAAAAAAAATTGCCATTTGATCACTAAGCAATTAGGAAAGAAGAGACAAAAAAATTTTTGCCTATAAAATGGTGAAGAAATTTCACAAGGGAGGGAGAGGGAAAAAACCATATATAATCACTAAAACACTCCCTCTCCTGTAAAAAGAAACAAATATAACAACAATAAAGATTCTTATGGAAAAAAACAAAAAAAGTCTACATTTTCTACAAACTCACACTCTCCAACATAAAAATTAAAAAATAAGCAAAAAAAAGTGATAAAAAGACACACACACGTTAACAACATTCTCTCCCTTTCTTGATATCCAAAACCTTTTCTTAACTATTATTATCGCCATCAACCACCACCAGTTGCCTTACCTGGCATCACAAGCCATCACCTATGGTAGCTCCACCTCAAAATGACGTACTTGCTTCAACTTCCAACCAATTAAAGTTCCTTTGATAGTAACCCATACTAGTAGTTCCTCTTTATAGCAGCGATTTCCTAGCCCACATATAATAACACCTAACAACTGTGACAACCTCTCATTTTTTTAAATCAAACCAGCCAAATACAACATCTATCTGATCTCTTCTCTCTCTCAATTAAAATTTGCTAGAGAAAATAAACTTAAATAGAAACATCAAATTAATCTTAAACATTAACCCATTTCATCACTTTTCTTCATTTTAGCAAGTCACCCGCAATGGAAAAGAAACATTAATGTTATA
>NW_011507373.1:0-1309 GCF_000495115.2 Populus euphratica | reverse complement strand
ATGATTTGGTTAACAAAAGAAGAATTAGTAAATCAAAAACAAAGTCAAGAATCAAAAACATTGACCTTCAGAGTTAAAATGACTATTCCGTTTTCTGAATGACAAAAATGAAGAGCCCAAAATAGATTTGTTAAAATAGGTTTGGTTAAATCTTTTACCGTTAAGAATTAACACTGCTAGACTAATTTTTTTAGAGTGGCATTTGGAGAATTCAAGTAAGGAATAAGTTTCACGTGAGTAAGAGATAATTTCATCTTAGATTAATTTATATCTAATTCAATAATTAAATAAAAAAATTAAGTATAATTCAATAATTAAATAAAAAATTACCTCTTCCTGCCGGTCTTAACTATTCTTTAAATATAAACATATGAATTACATATTATTTTATGTTGAGAGAGAGAGAGAGGACGTGAGAGAGAGGTATATGAAACAATAAATGGTAAGTCGGAAATACAATCCAAAATTATCAAAGCTGCCAAAACTGCATTTGATAAAGCATATAAATCTCTTGATCTTAGTATATATGTCAAAGTGCATTTGATACAATAAATGGCACGTAGGAAATACAATCCAACGTGAACAATATACAGTAAAGAGGTATATGAAACATACCTCTTCCTGCCGGTCCTACAGACTTCCGTACGTAGCGGTGTCTTAACTATTCTTTAATAGAAATGTTTGGGATGTGAGAAATCTTTTGCCAATCTTCACCCATCTCCTCCTTCCCGTAACGTTTCCTTAGAGAATTGGGCACCCTTCTATGATCAATTCCTGTAGAGGCGCTGCCAAAACATAGTCTGGTAGTGCTGTCAACAACGGGCAAGTATCAATCATCAACACTCGAAGTTGTGGCATAATGGATATTATTGAAGGTGTGTTGGCATCTTCTTCTCCCACTGATCTCCTTTCAATCCCATCCCACTCTTCTAGTTCTACGAGATTCAAAATCTCAAGTTTTTTTAATTTGGGGAAAGCAGTGACCCTTGCAATTTCCCCTTCATTAATACTGCCATTCTCATCCTTTTCTATACCTAAAAATCCAAAATCCAACCTTCTCACCTTCAACAACGACCTCAATAACAGGTTTTCAAGGTTGGGCAATCTTCCCAACGGAGGCAGGACCTCCAGCTCTAAACAGTCAATGAGTACAAGCTCCTGTAATCTGGTTAATGTCATCATCTAATTTGGCAAATGCAACCCTCCGTAACCCCATATGCTTAGATTTTCCAAGTCTGACGGAGGCCGTAAAGCTTCAATTAAAGAGCCTTCATGCTCTGGCAACTCTGTTTTCTCCATGATGGAATCC
>NW_011507369.1:0-1310 GCF_000495115.2 Populus euphratica | reverse complement strand
TTAAGAAAATGAAGAAAAAGAAATAAAGAAGGAGAAAAGAAAACTTATCAGCAAGGTATAATTTAAATACTACTAATAAATTCAGTAAAAGATATGTTTTATCAATAAATTTTTTTTATAATCATAACACGTCATATGTTCTAGCAAAAATAATAAGAAAATACTTACTTTATTTTTTAATTTTTACTTGTAATTTATTGATGAAATAAATATTATTATTAATAAATACCCTCTTAAAATATAAAATTAACAACTATGTAGCTTTAATTATTTACTTTTTTTCAGGGAACAGGCAGATCTAAACCTTTATTTCTTTGACCTTTTCTATGTATTAGATTCTTTAACATTGTATTACATACGAGTAAACTATGATGAGAAAAATCATAAAATTATTAAATACTTTAAAAATATTATGAAAATATCAAAGCTAGCATACATGTATTAATCAACGGTTCACTCTTATCCACTTGGATTGTGCTAAGCTGTTATTACTATTAAAAGAAAACAAATACCATAGTTAGCAGGCCTGGTATAAGATTGATATGACAAAGAGTTCAATTTACATCAATATGAATTAATTTTTTTATTTTAATTTTTTTTTATTAATTTTAACATGGTTAAGCTGAGTCGTATAGATTAATCCAGTAAATGTCAAAATATATTTAAATTAAAATCTAATTCAAGTTAAATTTTGAGTTATATTCGGTGGTTTAATAACTATGAAAAATACTTCTATAGTATTTCCATTTATTAGTAAATAAATGATAGCTATATACCCCTTTATCATTTTAAACTGAGAGCAGAAGGAGCCGTTTGCATACGTTTATTTTAAGGATGGATTAGACCGTTGGAGGACAATATCCGTTATTCTAAGCCCTAAAGTCCTTCAGTTTTGACTACTGAACTTTGAAGACAAAAAACTAATGTTCAAAGAAAAGGAAGTAATCACTTCCGAGAGACTTTTGGGTAAAGAACACACCCAGATTTTGTAACTGTCCCCCATTTTTGAAGTCTCTGGTTCAATGGGTATTTAGAGAGAGAGCTTAGAGACCCACTTGTGTAGTTTGTTAGCAATCATGGTTGCAAGAACCCCACCAAAGCAGAGGAAAATGGTGGCTCCTCTCAACCCAGTTTTACTCAGAGAAACTGTAAAGAAGGTACATGTTTTTCAGCTCAAAATATGGTACAATCCCACCAACCTCTCCTTTTTCTTTTTGGTTGTGTGGTTCCCAAGAAACTGGGGAAAAAGATGAGAGAATTTTCAAGTTCGGGTCTTCGATTTTCAATAAGCTTACTTTTCGGTCTCCAAA
>NW_011507370.1:0-1310 GCF_000495115.2 Populus euphratica | reverse complement strand
CTGAGAACCGGTTAAGTTCAGTCAAGTTTGATTTTTTTGTAGCTGGAAAATATAATCTCTTAGTCACTTTTTTATTGTATTACTAAGTAAAGTGTTAGTTACTTGCCTAGTATTCTATATTTTCAAAAGAAAAGGTAATGTGAGCATCAAAAACAATGGCTAGCTGATAAAAACAAGGTAAAAACATAAAGTCACAACAAAAAAATTTCATTGAAACATGCTGAAATTAACCATTTTGACAAGTTGAAGACCTTTTATTTTCTATACAGCTAACAAACATAAAATGAGAGCTTGGATAGTCTAGACAATTGGAAAAGAAAACGACACATCTGAGAAGAAACAAAACATTAACCAAGGTTAATAGCCGACAAATAAAAGCAGCATAGTTAATGAATACCAAAATAGGGAAGATAAGAGGTTATATGTAATAACCTCTCAAGTTTCAATAGGGGAGATAACGACGGAAAGAGATGGAAAGAGTGAAATAAATATTTGACGGTGGTTATCAACAGGAGGGGGGGGGGGAATTCCAGGGTTAATGAAATTATGCGGATTAGTTTTTTATTTATACTTTTTTTTTTAAAATGGGTTTAGAATTTATATTGAGTCTGATTTGATTACTTGATTTCAATTTTTAAAATCGAAACTAAACCTGATCGAGTTGATTTTATGATTTTTAAATCAGTTTGATCAATTTTTTCTTTTAGTTTGGTTTTTTTAATTAATATTTTCTTGGTTTTTATGATTTAATTGGTTAATTGATTTTTTAGAATACTCCTAGCGCTTATAACTGGGCCTACAACACAGGAAAAGAAGGTAATTTTTATCAAAGCTCATATGATCTAATTGGGCTACACCCATAAGCTGTAGCCCAGTTATGTTAAAATTTTAAGGCCACGTGAAGTGGATATTAGATTTATTCTAAATCAAGTTTTATGATAATATTCCTGAATATCATGAATGATATTTTTTTTTTAATATATTAAAGATATAGGTTTACCCTTGCTGATCCATGAAGATTATTTTGAAAATACCATTGGATTTTAAATAAAAAATTATTATTATTATTTTGAAAAGTAATTTTTTCATGATAATATCTGTATAGATATACTTGATTGGATTTATAAGTTTGAAATCAATAATGACATGTTCAGGTAGACTAATTCCAAGAACCATCAAGAGTTTGGATGGTGATTAAGAAAATATGATTTTTTTTATTTTTTATGGGAATAAATTGAGGTTAATATTTAGAAGATTCTATTAAACTTCTCATAATGAGTTTTATTTGGTTGAGACAATCATATTTTAAA
>NW_011507368.1:0-1312 GCF_000495115.2 Populus euphratica | reverse complement strand
GAGAAATGGTTAAATTAAAAAAAATAAAAAAATTGGGCAATACATGTAATTATTTAGAATTTATTTGAAAAGTATATACTAGTCCTTTATTTTTTTTAATTTGTTAGTTGACTAATCTCTTTAATTTCTTAAAAATTAATTTTAATATTAAAATTTATTTTTTATCATTTTCATATATTTTTTATATGAAAAGAGAGTCTTGCTAGATTTCAATTTAAAAAAAGAGTTTTTGCTATAACAAATCTGATCATAAAAATAATTATTTTTTATACCAAACGATTTTATATAAGTAAGAGAGTTCAAATTATATGATTTTGAATCTTGAAAGTTATAAAAAAATAAATTTAAACTTGAAAATAATTTTAGATTCCTACTCTATTTGTTTTGTTTCTAAAAGTTATAAAGTTGCTTAGCAAGGCTTGTAGTGTATTTTCTATGTATTTTTTTTTATAAAAAATAAATTTATAGAAAAAACATGAACTATATTTTTCAGGCCACCACAGCAGTTAAATTCTATGAATTTTAAATTATGCATTATTTATTTATTTTGTCTAAAAAAGAGGTGAATATGAACAACGCTTCATCCATTCTACTGATTATTTAAAAAAACAAAGCCCGCACTTTCTTTGTGGGCCAGCGCACATCACCTGTTTCATTCTTTTTACTTTTTATCATTTTTTAGTTATTGTTTTTATATTTACTTTTAAAAATATTATTTTTATTTATGTTTAGGTTAATACCTTTTATTTGTAATTTTTTTGACTTGTTTAGTATTTTTTTAAATAATTATTATTTTTTATTATATCAAGTGTGTATAATTTCTTCACGAGTTAAATTTTTTTTTCATGAGTTTAATGTAATTTATCTATAATTTTTTATATAAATTTAAATTATCTTTAAAATTAAAAATATTTTATTATAATATTTTTAATATGTATATCATTGTATAAATTGTTTTCATTTTATTTTATTTAATAAATTTTACATGTGTTGATTTATGTTATATATTAATTTTTTTAAATAAATTTATTAAACCGAGTAAATAACATATACTATAATATTAAATATTTGATCCATATTTATTTTTTAGTTTTTTAGTTTTTTTATTATTAACAATTTTTTATTTACATAAATAACTATTAATTTATTTAATTTTTTATTTATATGAATTTTTACTTTGAAGTTTGTTAGAAAAGAATCTGGCTAGCCAGAGATTTTTTTTAAAGATAAATTTACAGCCTGCGGCGGCGGTAAAAAAAAATTATGTGGAAATAAATACTACCCTTCAAATTAAATAAATATCAACGCTAGG
>NW_011507367.1:0-1312 GCF_000495115.2 Populus euphratica | reverse complement strand
TTATTACAAGTTTTTATTTAAAGACTAAAATGCTGGATAAGAAACAAGTTTCATATTTGTCTGGCATTATATTCTATTTTAAATTTCAATGATTATTATATAATATAAACAAATTAAAGGTACCTCATCAAAGAAAAAAAAAAGTTTGAATGCGTGAATTTGAGACTTAATTTTTTAGCTTGTCATGATTAACATGAGCTAAATTTGAGTCTTGAAAAAAATTAGATGAGTCAAGTTTGAGCCCATGTTAATTATGTTTTGTTATATCTAGAATGATTGGTATATTTCGTTACATTAAAAAAAAAAAAATCAAAATAAATTTTATCTTGCTTAGAATTTCAGCTCATTATGTAAATTTCACCTAAATTCTAACTAAAACGTTGTGCTTTTGTTTTGGCCATTCTATTACAGTAAAATAATGTTTTTTTTTTGCTTTATTTTAAAAAATATTTTTAATTTTATAATATTAATCATATCTTTTAATCCAACTGTTAAATCAAACTGAAATCTTAGTAGAAATCTCCTTATTTATTATTATATCTCAAGTTAATATTTAGAGCAATCAAAGTTTAAAAAGTCCTTATATGACAACCGATAACATTTTTATAATTTTGCTCGAATTTATAAAGTTATTTTAAAAGGTTATTTTTTTATTATTTTTTTAGTTTGAATTTTTCTCAATTTCATCATTCAAAAATAAATTTATTAATAATTGAACTTTATAATTTATTTTGATTTGTTTTATTTAAAGTTATTATGGTCTCATAATCTAAGATACGGATTTAAAAAGTTAACTCAAATTGACTCAGGTTAATTTAATATACTGTCGTTTTAATATTCTTTAAAAAAAATATATTTCATCTTAATGTTTTTAATTAAACTACATTTTTATTAATTATTCAGATTATTTTTGAATTTATTGAGTCAACTGAATCATATCGTTTTAACTCTTATATTCTTACTTGTATTTAAAATTTAAATTATATAATTTCAAGTTAATTTATATATGGATTTGACTTGAAATTATATTTATTAAATATACACACACAACCCTGAAATCACATGTAAAAATATTTTGAAATCATAATATATCATTCCAATTTAAAAAACAGAATCAAAACTATAACGAATTAACAACTTTGCATCAAAGCTCAGCTTCATTTATTTGATATTCTAAGCTTTATGTAAGAACTTAAGGACAAAAACCAAGGGGCAGAGCCAGTGGATACCCCCACACACGCCTTATCTAACATAATATATTTGATACTTCTTCTTACAAACCTCTAATTTAATTCTTTTTAACAGATGATCA
>NW_011500634.1:79834-113682 GCF_000495115.2 Populus euphratica | reverse complement strand
AGGCTTTCTTTTTCACATTCAGTTTCCTCTTTATAGTGCATAGATCTTTCAAAATTTTAGTACAGGAAGGAACCTATTTAATAGCATCCAGCAAAGGTATATTGATTCTTACCTGTTTGAAAATTTCAAAAATTTCAGAGTTGTGATTGACTTTCCTTTTTTTGGTTATAGCATGAGGAAATGGAAGTGCTGGTGGTGAATCAGTCGTTTCTTTGCAATTTTCAGATTCAACCCCTTCCTTACCCTCAAAGATTGACTCATCATCTTTCTCATAAGGTTGAAGAGAGGGTTTTTCAATAACCTTACCACTGTGAAGAGTAGTGACAGATTTGACTTGATCCATGTGTTGGCTTCCGGAACTACTTGTATTTGCATTGTATTGCCCTTGGAATTTTGTTGTGGTTGAGATGGAAACTTACCTTTCTCTTGGAAACTGAGAGCAAATGTTAATTTTGCAAGAGTATCTTTAAAATCTGTCATTTTTTGAGCAAGTTGAGTATTGATTGTCTCTTGCTTTTCAATGAATGCATGCAATGTTTCCTCAAGATGTCTTCTAGGAGGTGGAGCATAAGGAGGTGCATATCCATGAGAATTTTGGAAATTATGGTGTGCTTGAAATGGAGGTTGTGAAGTTTGTGCATTGTTGTTCTCACTCTTCCAACTAAAATTTGGGTGATTTCTCCAACCAGGGTTATATGTTTGTGAGTATGGGTTGTGGTTGGCCCTTTGGAAACTGTTTAAAGCATGGGCTTGTTGTTGGAGACATTCCTTAAAAGAAGGCAAGGTTGGACAATCGTTGGTTGAGTGTTCATTTGTTTCACAGATTTGACACACAATGTTTTCAACAGATTTTAATTGACCACTCTTTTTCAATTCTAGTGCCTCAACTTTTCTAGCTAAAGATGCAAACTTGGCTTGAAGGTCATGATCTTCCCTAAGGTTGTACATACCTCCACTAGATGTATGAGGTTGAGTTTTACTCGGTGCCTCATAAGTACCCGCGGTGTCCCAATTTTGAGCATTTTCAGCTAACAAGTCTAAGTACTCCATTGCTTCATCAGTGTCTTTATCTTCAAAAGTTTCATTGCACATCAATTCAACCATTTGCCTATCTCTAGGTGTTAACCCTTCATAAAAATGTGAAACCAATCTCCATGTTTCAAAACTATGATGAGGGCAAGTATTAAGCAAGTCTCGATACCTATCCCAATATTGGTAAAATGTTTCTCTGGTTTTTGAGTGAAAGTGGTGATTTGTCTTTTGAAAGAGTTTGTTCTATGAGATGGGAAAAACTTCGTTAAAAATTGTTGTTGCATTTCATCCCAAGCACGAATGGATCCTGGTCTCAAATTTTGTAGCCATGTTTTAGCTTTATCTTTTAATGAAAAAGGAAAAAGCTTTAATCTGATGGTGTTCATGCTACAATTTAAATTATTATATGTGTTGCAGACCTCCTCAAATTCCCTTAAATGCAAGTATGGATTTTGTAATTCTAAGCTATGAAAAAAAGGTAAAAGTTGAATAATACCTGGTTTAAAATTAAAATGAGATGCATCGGGAGGAAAAACTATGCATGATGGTGCACTTGTTCTTGTGGGATTCATGTGGTCTCTACACTTGTTCTTGTGGTTATTCTCATTATTCTCATTATGAAGTGATTGATTATCTTCTTCGACCATATTTTTTAAAAATGATGAGGACACCCTACAAAGTCTACCACTTGATGTATGTGACCACACTCTCATGCATGTGTAGGAATAAAATAAAAGGAAGAAGAAAACAAAAGAAGAAGAAACAACAGAAAAGAAACAAAGTTATATACAAGAAAAGTAAAAAGAGAAAATAAAAATTATAATTTATACAAAACTTACCTCCCTGGCAACGACGTCAAAAACTTGACACGACGAAAACATTGATGTCTTCTCCCAAGTGCAGGAGTGTCAAAGTAATAAATAACCCAGCAAGAATGGGGTCGAACCACAGGGAGGTTAATTGTACAAATTATAAATAACAATTATAAACAACAACAATAGCAATAATAACAATAATTATAAATAACAATAACAACAACAACAACAACAACAACAACAATAATAATACTAGTAGTTGTAGTAGTAGTAATAATAATAATAATAAACAAAAAGAAAGAGAAGAAGAAGAGAACTTGGAGATGAAATATTAATGTAAGGATTAAACGATGATAATAACAAATGTCAAGGTTAGAGGATCCACTAATGGTATGTCAAAGAAGTATAGTATAAACTCTTATTATTCAATTGGAAACCACACATAAAGGAAGTTCCAATCAAATTATATATTATTAACATGATGACATTAGTCATCTTATTCGATTAATGCTAATACTTGTAAATTTCATCAAGCATTCATGATTATAACTTATGTTAACAATAAATCAAGTTCCTTTCATAGCTTAGGTGTCGGTTATACCATACAGTATGGCTATGAAAGTGCCAAGCATTTGTTGTACCAAGTGTTATACAACATAAATCAAGATTAGTCAATTAATAAGCAAAGTATTAAAGAGTGAACAAGATAACAAATACAAAACATGTTAGCATCAAACATTACAGTCGATATTGAGTTTACACTATACTTATTCTTACACCATTAGTATAACCTTTTCACCTTGACAAAATAAACTTAGCTACACATAATGAAAGAAAGAAAAATAGATAAACAAAATAAGAACATAAATAAGATAAGAGTTAACTAAGTAAATGAAAGGAAATAAAAGACATAAACTTGATATTAATGAAAGCAAAGCATAAACATTACAAAAAAATATAAAGAGAGAAAGCAAGAGTATAATCTTGATCTGGAAACCAAGATGCCTAAATGCATGGCAAATGCCTCCTTTTATAGGCCAAAATTGGGAACTATTGATTTGATGACTAATTGATGAGTGGGTGGCCAACTGTTGACTTGGTGACAATCCTTATCTTCTCTTATCTGCCCAAAACGTTATTGATAACGTCAAAATTGGAGCCACTAAAAAACATGAAAGTTATAAGCAATTGTCTCATCTTTCTTGTGTAAAACATTCAGGTCATTTCGATTTCTAGAACTCCAGATATGGCCAAAATACTGAACAGTGCTCGGGCTGGAGGACAGATTCGGGCTTCTTTGTTGTTGCAACAATTTGGAATTGAAAATGGCCTTTTTAGATCTTGGGCTCCATATAAAAGTTGTAGGCCTATGTCTTACCTTTTCATCCATATAAAGTAGACCTAAATATGAGATTTATAGCTCCAGATATGACCCAATTACGGAACAGTGTTCCGGTTTGGATTGCACCGACATCTCTTTTCTAAGTTTGGCCATCTCTTTATCCTTTCAATTTTAGTTTTTAAATTCATCAATCAATCCTTTCATTTTTGTGATAGGCCTGCATTTAAATGAACATTTACCATAAATTAAAGGTATCTTATATTATTAGATATATTATTATAAAACATGTTTTAGTTAAGGAGTTATTGATACTTCAAGTGCAAAATGATGATATAAAACCTTGATAAAAATGCACTTTTAAGTACTAATCACCTTGACACAATCAAAAGATTGATGTCTTCTTTCAAGTGTAGGAGTGTCGTAGTAATAAATAACTTGGCAAGACCGGGGTTAAATCATAGAGAGGCTAATTGTATAAATTATAAATAATAGCAATACAACAACGACAACAACAACAACAACAATAATAATAATAATTATACTAATAATAATATAATAGTAACAGTAATAATAATAATAATAATAATAATAATAATAATAATCATAGTAATAGTAATATTAACAGTGGTGGTGGTGGTAGTAATAATAATAATAATAGAAGAAGAAGTTGATGAGAACTTTGAAATGGAAGATCAATATAAGGATTAAACAATAATAACAAGGTTAGAGGATCTATTAATGGTATTTCAAACAAGTATAGTATAAACTCTTATTACTCAAATAGAAACCACACACAAAGTAGGTTCCAATCAGATTATAAATTGTTAACATGATTACATTAGTTATCTTACTTGAATAATACTAATACTTGTAAATGTTGTTAGGTATTCATGATTATAAATTATGTTAATAATAAATCAAGTTCTTTTCATAGCACAAGTGTCAGTTATACCATACAGTTTGTACTATGCATGTGCCAAGCATTTGTTGTACCAAGTGTTATACAACATAAATCTATATTAGTCATTTAACAATCAAAGTATTAAAGAGTGATCAAGATAATAAATACAAAACATGTTAGCATCAAACATTAAAGTCCATGTTAAGTTTACACTATACTTATTCTTACGCCATTAGTGGAACCTTTTTACCTTGACATCATAAACTTAGCTAAACATAATGAAAGAGAGAAACATAAATAAACAAAATAGGAACATAAATAAGATAAAAGTTAACTAAGTAAAGGAAAGGAAATGAAAGGCATAAACAAGATATTAATGAAAGCAAAACTTAAGCATTACAAAAATACAAAGAGAGAAAGCAAGAGCATGATCTTGATCTAGAAATCAAGATGCCTAAATGCATGACAAATACCTCCTTTTGTAGGCCAAAATTGGAAACTATTGATTTGATGACTAATTGATGAGATGATGGCCAACTCTTGACTTAATAAAAATCTTTATTTTCTTGTCTGAACAAAACGTCATTGCTAACATTAGAATTGTACACATGAAAGTTTTAAGAAATTGTCTTATCTTTCCAGGAAAAAAAATTAAGGTCATTTGAACTTCTATAACTCGAGATATGGGTTGAACACTAAACAGTGTCTGGGTTGTAGGACAAATTCAGACTTCTTTATTATTGCTATAATTTGGACTTGAAAGCGGCCTTTTTAAAACCAGACCTCCACATGAAAGTTGTAGGCTTATGTCTTACCTTTCCATCCATAGAAAGTAAACCTAAATTCGAGATCTACAGCTCTAGATATGACCTAAATACCGAATAATATTCCAATTTGGACTGCACCAACATCTCTTTTCTATGTTTAGCCATCTCTTTGTCCTTTCAATTTCTGTACTTAAACTCATCAATCAATCCTTTTATTTATGTGATAGGCCTAAATTTAAGATGAATATTTACTATAAATTAAAGGTATCTTATATTATTTGATATGTTATTATAAAACATGCTTTAGTTAATGAGTTATTGATATTTTAAGTGCAAAGTGATGATATAAAACCTTGATAAAAATGCTCTTTTAAATACTAATCACCCCTTATTTAGGTCATTCTTAAGGAATTGTATTTTATCTTCACGGTTTACAGATATCATTCATAAAAAACATGTTGCATTACAAGTTCATCTGGCACATCTGTGACAGACTTTTAATAGTTTTGGATGACCTTTCTTTGCAAAAGTGCTTTTACCTTTTTCAAGTATGTGTGAAATGAAGGAATTTGAGGACTCACCTAATAATCAGACCTTTGCTTCAATTAGTCAACCTATATCTTCAGAAATTTCATAATTCATTAACAACTTCAATCTTGAACGTTTAGTATGATAAATTTTTGTAATAGCATTCTGAGGCAAAGCTGGAAAATACTTTTTCAATTTTTCAAGAGTGGTGTCCATTTTTAAAAGAGAATTGGAGAAGAGATTTAAAGAAGTGAGAAACAGCAAAGAATTGCACAAATATATACACAGATATCAGTTATTATAGGAAACTAAAAGAACCAACTTAAGTCATAGAGTACCGTTATCCACTATTTGACTAGGTGAGAGAGACTAGCAAAAAAAAGTTACACTAAAACGAAACACAAAATAATATGAGAAAAAGAAAAATCAATCTTTATATACATGATCACTCAATTCAGTAGTTATTTTCAACTGAAAATTGTCAAAGTAAACTTTCAAACGATGTCCATTTACCTTGAAAACATTGTCATTCTTGATATCATAAGCCCCATATAGAAACACATGTTCCACAATAAAAGGACCACTCTATCTTGATCTTACTTTTTCAGGAAATAAATAGAGTTGAGAATTATAAAGTAAGACTTTTTGACCAATATTGAATGGTGTCTCAATATTTTCTTGTCATGAAACTCTTTTATTCTTACTTTATGAATTCTTGAATTTTCATATGTATCATTTCTTATTTCCTCAAGCTTATTTATTTGTAATTTCTGCGGCTGACTAGCATCATCAACGTTTGAATTAAAAGCTTCAATAGCCTAATAAGCTTTACGTTCAAGTTCACTAATATCTGACAAGATTTTTCATAGACTAATCTATAAGGTTACATACCTAATAATGTTTTATATACAGTTCAATAAATCCAAAGTGCATCATTAACTCTTAAAAACTAGTCTTTCTTATTAGGATTCATTATTTTCTCTAAGATTTGATTGATCTCCCTATTAGCAAGTTCTACTTGCCACTTGTCTGAGGGTGATAAGAGGTGGCAACTTTATATGTAATTTTATATTTCTTTATTAAAGACTCAAATGACTTGTTGCAGAAATGTGTTTTACCGTAACTTATCATGACTCAAAATATTTTCTTTCAAAAACTTTATCACTATTTTATGATCATTGTTTCGACTTGGAATTGTCTCTATCCATTTTGAAACATAATTTACTACGACTAATATGTACAAGAAATCAAATGATGGAGAAAATGCTCCTTTAAAATCTATACCCCAATAGTCAAAGATCTCAATGACAAGAATATGATTTAAAGGTATTATGTGACATTTTGAAATAGATCCCAACTTTTAACAATTTTCACAAGTTTTGCAGGATACATATGAGTCCTTGAACATAGTGAGCTAGTAGAATCCACTTTGTAAGGTTTTTGAAGTTGTCTTTCTTGATGAGAAATGACCTCTATATGCCTTAGAATAATAAAATTTAATGACACTACTTACCCCATTGTCAGGAATATATTTTAAAAATACTTGATCAGGATAATATTTAAATAAATTAGGTCATTACAATAAAAGTTCTTCACTTTGTTCATGAACTTTCTTTTGTCTTGGGTACTCCAATAAGTTGACAATTGTCCTGAAACAAGAAAATTAAAAATATTAGCAAACCAAGGCAATGTAAAGATATAAAGTAAAGATTCATCGAGAAAATAGACATCAATTGGTGTGATGTCAGATTTTGAATCTATTGTCAATCTTGACAAATGATTAGCGATAACATTTTGAATGCCTTTCTTGTCTTTGATTGTGATATTAAATTCTTGAAGTAACAAAATCCACTGAACCGATCTAGCCTTAGAATCTTTCTTAGAAATAAGATATTTCAATGCTGCATGATCACTAAAAACAACAACAGGTGAGCCAACAAGATAAGACATGAATTTTTCACATGTAAATACTACTACAAGCAACTTTTTTCAGTAGTGGTGTAATTCATTTTAGCACTATTTAAAGTTTTACTTGCATAGTAAATGACATAAGGTTTCTTATCTTTTATTTGTTCCAAAACAGCACCCACGACATAATTATTAGAATCACACATTATTTCAAAAGGTAATGACCAATGAAGAGATTGAATGACAGGAGCAAAAGTAAATAAGTTTTTAAGTTTAACAAAGACTTCTTCACAATGTTCAGTCATTCAAAAGTATTATCCTTTGTTAGAAGGTTACTTAAGGGCTTAGATATTACACTAAAATCTTTGATAAACCTTCTATAAAAACATGCATGTCCTAAGAATTATCTAACATCTTTAATAGATTTTTGTGTTGGCAAGTTAGCAATTAACTCAATTTTAGATTTATCAACCTCAATTCATTTCAATTAAACAATATGACCAAGTATAATGCCATTTGTTACCATAAAGTAACATTTTTTCCAATTCAGTACAAGATTCTTCTCTTCATACCTACTTAAAACCTTTTATAAGTTAGTCAAGTAATCATCAAATGAATCGCCAAAAATAGAAAAATCATCCATAAAAATTTTAAGAAAATGTTCAATCATATCATTAAATATACTGAGCATGCATATTTGAAACGAGGTCGGTGCATTAAATAATCTAAAAGGCATCCTTTAATATGCAAAAGTACTAAATGGACATGTAAAAGTAATCTTCTCTTGATCTTTCATTGCAATTTTAATTTTGCTGTAACCTGAATAACTATCTAGAAAACAATAAAACTCATGACCTGCAACTCTTTTTAGGATTTGATCCATAAAAGGTAAAGGACAATGATCTTTTTTTTTAGTCATTGAATTAAGTTTCATATAGTCAATGCTCATGCACCAACCATTAATAGTCCTAGTTGGAATTAACTCATTGTTCTCATTTGTTATCACAGTAACTTCAAACTTCTTGGATACAACTTGGGTAGGACTTACCCATTTGCTGTCAGAAATAAGATAAATGATTCTATTATTTAGAAGCTTAATGACTTCATTTTTCACTACTTCTTTTATATCAAGATTAAGCCTTCGTTGAAGTTCTCTAGAGGGTTTAGCATTTTCCTCCAAATATATTCTATGTGTGCAAATCAAAGGACTAATTCCTTTTATGTCATCTATGGTCCATCCTAATGCATTTTTGTGCATTTTCAGAGTTTGTAATAACTTACCTTTTGATGTGCATTAAGTTTAGAAGAGATTATTATCAAAAATATTTCATTTTCTCCTAAAAATGAGTATTTGAGATTGAATGGTAAGGGCTTCAAATTAGGTTTGGGTGGTTGAACACTTGAAGGTATGGACTTAATTTATTATAGTGACAGTTCCTCAATTTATGGTCTCCAATTACTTACCTTTGATTCTTTCTAAAAATAAACCATTTGCAAATTGTCATATTCATCAATCTTAGTTTCATTGGAAGTGGTTTGAAATTGATTATGAACTAATTTTTCAGTAAAGTCCACTTCCTGTAAATTATTATCATCTCTAGGTTGCTTGTAAATGTTAAAAATATTCATCTTCAATGTTATGTTTCCAAATGATATCTTTATCAGTCCATTCCTATAATTGATCAATGCATTAGAAGTTGTAAAAAACGGACGTCCTAAAATAACAGGAAATGAATTACATTCTTTAATAGGTTGTATGTCGAAGACAATAAAATTCAGAGGATAAATTAATTTGCCAACTTGTATTAACACATCTTCAATTATTCCTCTAGGCACTTTTACAGATCTATCGGCAAGTAAAAGAAATATAGAAGTTGGTTTTAACTCACCTAGATTGAGACTCTGAAAAACTGAATATGGAAGTAAATTCACACTAGCACCGAGATCAAGTAAAGCTCTTTCAATTTTATGTTCTCTAATAAAGTAAGAAATTGTAGGACAACTAGGGTTTTTATATTTCAAAGCATTATTGTTCTGAAGAATGGCATTACTTGTTCGGCTAAAAAGGCCTTCTTTTTCACATTCAGTTTTCTCTTCACAATGCACAAATCTTTCAAAAATTTAGCATAAGAAGAAACCTCTTTAATAGCATCCAGCAAAGGTATATTGATCGTTACCTATTTAAAATTTTCAAAGATTTCAGAGTTGTGATTGACTTTCTTTTGATTGCTCATGATATGAGAAAATGGAAGTGCTGATAGAAAATCAATCTTTTTTTTTTTGCAATATTCAGATTCGACCCCTTCTTGACCCTCAGAGATTGACTCATCATCTTGCTCACAAAGTTCAAGAGTGGGTTTATCAATAACCTTACAACTGCGAAGAGTGATGACTGATTTGACTTGATTCATGTGTTCACTTCAAAAACTACTTGTATTTGCATTGCATTGCCCCTTGGGATTTTGTTGTAGTTGAGATGGAAACTTATCTTTCTCTTGGAAATTAAGGATAGATGTGAACTTTGCAAGAGTATTTTTAAAATCTGTTATGCTTTGAGCAAGTTGAGTATTGATTGTTTCTTGCTTTTCAATGAATGGATGTCATGTTTTCTTAAAATTTCTTCTAGGAATTGGAGCATAAAAAGGTGCATACAATGGTTGTAAAGTTTCTGCATTATTATTACCACTCTTCCAACTAAAATTTGAGTAATTTCTCTAACTAGGGTTGTATGTTTGCGAGTATAGGTTATGATTGGGCCTTTGAGAACTGTTTAAAGCATAAGGTTGTTCATGAATGCATTCTCTAAAAGAAGACAAGGTTGGATAGTCATTGGTTAAGTGTTTATTGGTTTGATAAATTTGACATACAATGTCTTGAACATATTTTAAATGACCACTCTTTTTGAATTCAAGTGCATTGACTTTTCTAGTTAAAGAAGCAAACTTTGCTTAAAGGTCATAATCTTCCCTAAGGTTGTACATACCTCCACTAGATGTATGAGGTTGAGTTTTACCCTATGCCTCATAAGTACCTGTGGTGTCTCAATTTTGAGCATTTTTAGTTAACAAGTCTAGGCACTTCATTATAGGCACTTCATTGTTTCATTAGGGTCTTTATCTTCAAAATTTTCATTGCACATTAATTCAATCATTTGTCTATCTCTAGGTGTTAACCTTTCATAAAAATATGAAACCAATCTTCATATTTCAAAACCATGATAAGGGCTAGTATTAACCAAGTCTCGATACCCATCCAATATTGGTGAAATGTTTTCTTTGATTTTTTAGTGAAAGTGGTGATTTGTCTTTTGAAAGAGTTTGTTATATGAGATGGGAAAAACTTCTTTAAAAACTATTATTGCATTTCATCACAAATACGAATAGATCTTAGTATCAAATTTTATAGTCATGTTTTAGCTTTATCTTTTAATAAAAAAGGAAAATTTTTTAATTTGATGGTGTTTATGCTACAATTTGAGTCATTATAGGTGTTATAGACCTCCTCAAATTTCTTTAAATACAAATATGGATTTTTAAAATCTAAGCCATGAAAACAAGGTAAAAGTTTAATAATTCCTGGTATAAATTAAAATGAGATGCATCCGGGTGGAAAACTATACATGATAGTGCACTTGTTCTTGTGGAATTTATGTGGTCTCTAAGTGTTCTAACACGGTCATTCTCATTATTCTCATTATAAAACAACTAGTTATCTTCTTCGGCCATACTTTCTGAAAGTGATGAGAATACCCTACAAAGTTCACCACTTAATGTACGTGACCAAACTCTTATGCACATGTAGGAAGAGAATAACATGAAGAAGACAATAAAAGAAAAGGAAACAAAATAAAAGAAATAAAGTTAGATACAAGAAAAGTGAAAAGAGAAAATAAAATAAATAATATAATTTATACAAGAATTTACCTCCCTAGCAATGACGCCAAAAACTTGATACAACTAAAAGATTGATGTCTTCTCCTAAGTGTAAGAGTGTCAAGTAATAAATAACCCAGCAAAACCAGGTTCGAGCCTCGAGGAGGTTAACTATATAAATTATAAATAACAACAACAACAACAATACTACTACTAGTAGTAGTAGTAGTAAAGAGAGCTTTGAGAAGTGAAATTGATATAAGGATTAAACAATGTTATTGTTAAGGCTAGAGGATTCACTAATGGTATTTCAAACAAGTATAGTATAAACTTTTATTGCTCAAATGAAAACCACACATAAAGGAGGTTCCAATCAGATTATAAATTGTTAACATGATTACATTAGTTATCATATTTGAATAATGCTAATACTTATAAATGTTGTCAAGTATTTATGATTATAACTTATGTTAACAATAAATCAAGTTCTTTTCATAACATAGGTGTCGGTTATACCATACAGTTTATGCTATGAAAGTGTTAAGTATTTTTTGTACCAAGTTTATACAACATAAATCAAGATTAGTCATTTAACAAGCAAAGTATTAAAGAGTTAACAAGATAACAAATACAAAACATGTTATTATCAAATATTAAAGTCATGTTTAGTTTATATTAAACTTGTTCTTAAACCATTAGTGTAACCTTTTCACCTTGACATGATAAACATAGCTAAACATAATGAAAAAGAGAAACATAAATAAACAAGAAAAGAACATAAATAAGATATAAGTTAACTAAGTAAAGGAAATAAAATGAGAAGTACAAACAAGAGATTAATATAAGCAAAACTTAAGCATTACAACAAAGAAAGAGCAAGAACATGATATTGATATATAAACCAAGAAGCCTAAATGCATGACAAATGCCTCCTTTTATAGGCCAAAATTTGAAATTACTGATTTGATGACTAATTGTTAAGTGAGTGGCCACTTCTTGACTTGGTGACAATCCTTATCTTTTTGTCTGAACAAAACATCATTGTTAACGTTAGAATTCAAATAGACTTGAATCATAAAAGTTCTATAAAATTGTCTCAACTTTTCACCAAAAAAAATTAAGGTCATTTGGACTTCTAAAACTTAAGATATGGGATGAACACTGAACAATATCTGGGTCGTAGGAGATATTCAAATTTCTTCGTTGTTGTTAAGATTTAGACTTCTAAATAGCAGAATTGAGCGTTACCATGAATGTTTTAAGCTTGTGTCTTTGCTTTCTAGCCATATAAACTAAATTGAAATCCAACATCTACATCTCCAAATATGATTTAATGATTGAATAGTGTTCTAGTTTGCATCAAACCAGCATCACTTTTTTAAGCTTCACCTTCTCTTTGTCTTCTCAATTTTAGTAGTTGAACTCATCAATCAATCTTTTAATTTATGTAATAGGCCTGCATTTAAGATGAACATTTATCATAAATTAAATGTATCTTATAGTATCAGACTTTTTAACATAAAACATGCTTTAGTTAAAGAGTTATTGAATCTTCAAGTGCTAAATACTGATATAAAACCTTAATAAAAATGTACTTTAAAGTACTAATCAACCAGGCTCTTTCATACCTTATTCATGGTGAGAATCACTTTTTTAAAAATAGCAGAGATAGCCCTTAGCTGTTAGTTTTTCAATCTCTTTCTTCAAGACATAACACTATTCAACTTATGTTCCTTATTTTTATGTAATACATAGTACTTTTTGGATGAGCAAGTACTGGGTGGCGATCTCATGGGTCGTAAACTTTAGATAGCTATGTAAACTTTAATGAGGGTAGTGTTTAGTGGAGTAACATGTATTTCAGGGTAGTTCAGGTATTCACTAATCAGTTTCCTTTAAGTTTTTATAAGGTTGTTGTCCCTCCTAGGAGAACGATCCTATTTTAAAGACCTTTGAGGAAACATTTCTTTAGAGAAACTATAAGGAACATAGTGCAACACACTTGCCTTCTTTACCCAAATGTAGTTCTCTATGGCTTGCTTCACTTTTAACAAGCTTCTGTTTGGTAGGGCATAAAATGTTTTCCACAGAGTTCTTCCCTTTACTCCATTTATAAGGGTTTTTAAAGCCACACGCTATATTAATTTTACAACCTTGAACATTTCCTTATTGAACCTTTTTAGGTAGCTCTCATGGACTTGTCATCCACTTGAGTGATCCAAAAAAGCTTTGTGGAACTTTTTTTGCTTGGATGCTTATACTAAATCATGTTACTAGCTTGATACAAAGGTCACCCAAGCTTGTCATGGAGCCTAGCCTTAAATTTTTATAGCATGCACATACCAACCTCCTTAAGGTTATGGGAAAGATCCTGCATGGTATAACTATCCTAGATGACCAGTTTTAGGCTACTCCATATATTCTGCACATGTTCTCTTGGGTCTACATAACTATCATATTTATCTAAGATCATTTTACATGAAATATAGTCCTTGGGGATAAGAGTATACAACATTTATCTTGACAATGGAGAATTTTGAATCTGATAGGGGGTGTAGATATCCTCCTTCATATATTCCCCTACAGGTTCCTTTTCATTCCAATATTTATAAGGTTCTAGGAAGCTTCAGGGTTTTACTATGGAATGATGCAATTAGTAGATATCCTCTTTCCCATGATGACCAGATGGACATCTAAAATACTCGTTATATGTACAAGCATCATGATGACATACATGTTCTTTGGAAAGACTGGATGACTTCTGAAGGTAAAAACCCCTTATCATTTCATTTTGCTCTTCTTCTTCGAGGTAGCGTAATTGTCTGTGGGCACTAGATGTAGCATGTTCTGGTGGACATGTAAATGAGGATGTAGCTGGTTGTTGAGGAGGTGTTGAGACTTGTTGAACTAGCAAAGTTTCTTTTGGGCCTTGGGTTACCAGTGATTAGTACTTAAAAATGCATCTTTTTATCAAGGTTTTATGTCATCATTTTGCACTTGAAGTATCAATAACTCCTTAACTAAAGCATGTTTTATAATAATATATTTAATAATATAAGATACCTTTAATTTATGGTAAATGTTCATTTTAAATGCAGGCCTATCACATAATACTTTTAATTTATGGTAAATGTTCATTTTAAATGCAGGCCTATCATATAAATAAAAGAATTGATTGATGAATTTAAGAACTGAAATTGAAAGGACAAAGAGATGACCAAACTTAGAAAAGAGATGTCGGTGCAATCCAAACCGAAACACTATTTGATAATTAGGTCATATCTGGAGCTGTAGATCTCAGATTTAGATCTATTTTATATGGATGGAAAGGTAAGACATAGGCCTACAACTTTCATATGGAGACCAAGATCTAAAAAGGCCATTTTCAAGTCCAAATTATAGCAACAACAAAGAAGTCTGAATCTATCTTCCAGCTCAAGCACTGTTTAGTGTTTCGCCTATATTTGGAGTTCTAGAAGTCTAAATAATCTGAATTATTTACACAAGAAAGCTGAGACAATTGTCTACAACTTTCATGTTTTCAAGTGGCTCCATTTTTGACGTTATCAATGATGTTTTGGGCAGACAAGAGAAGATAAGGATTGTCACCAAGTCAAGAGTTGGCCACCCACTCATCAATTAGTCATCAAATCAATAATTCCCAATTTTGGCCTATAAAAGGAGGCATTTGCCATCCATTTAGGCATCTTGGTTTCCAGATCAAGATCATGCTCTTCCTTTCTCTCTTTGTATTTTTTGTGCTTTGTTTTCATCTTTCTCTCTTTGTATTTTTTTTGTTTGCTTATGCTTTGCTTTCATTAATATCAAGTTTATCTCTTTCAATTCCTTTCCTTCGCTTTGTTAACTCTTATATAATTTATGTTCTTATTTTGTTTATTTATTTTTCATTCTTTCATTATGTCTAGCTAAGTTTATTATGTCAAGGTGAAAAGGGTACACTAATGGTGTAAGAATAAGTATAGGGTAAACTTAATAAGGACTTTAATGCTTGATACTAACATGTTTTGTATTTGTTATCTTGTTCACTCTTTAATACTTTGCTTGTTAAATGACTAATCTTGATTTATGTTGTATAACACTTGGTACAACAAATGCTTGGCACTTTCATAGTTCATATTGTATGATATAAACGACACCTGAGCTATGAAAGGAACTTGATTTGTTGTTAACATAAGTTATAATCATGAATGTTTAACGAGAATTACAAGTACTAGAATTAATTGAATAAGATGAATAATGTAATCATGTTAACAATCTATCATCTCATTGGAACCTCCTTTATGTGTGGTTTTCAATTGAATAATAAGAGTTTATACTATACTTGTTTAACATACCATTAGTGGAACCTCTAACCTTGACATTTGTTATTATTATTGTTTAATCCTTACATTAATTTTCCATCTCCAAGTTCTCATCATCTTCTTCTTCTTCTCTTTCTTTATTATTACTACTACTACTACTACTACTACTACTACTACTACTACTACTACTATTATTATTATTATTGTTATTGTTATTATCATTGTTGTTATTATTGTTATTACTATTATTATTGTTGTTGTACTATTGTCGTTTATAATTTGTACAATTAACCTCCTTGTGGTTCGACCCCAATCTTGCCGGGTTATTTATTACTTCGACACTCCTGCACTTGGGAGAAGACATCAATCTTTTAGTCGTGTCAAGTTTTTGGCGCCGTTGTCGGGGAGGTAACTTCTTGTATAAATTATAGTAGTTATTTTATTTTCTTTTTTTCACTTTTCTTGTATATAACTTTGTTTCTTTTCTCTTGTTTCTTCTTCTTTTGTTTTCTTCTTCCTTTTATTCTATTCCTACACATGCATGAGAGTGTGGTCACGGACATAAAGTGATAGACTTTGTAGGGTATCCTCATCATTTTCAGAAAATACGACCGAAGAAGATAATCAATCACTTCATAATGAGAATAATGAGAATAATCGTGCTAGAACACTTAGAGACCACATGAATCCCACAAGAACAAGTGCACCATCATGCATAGTGTTTCCTCCCGATGCATCTCATTTTAATTTTAAACCAGGTATTATTCAACTTTTACCTTCTTTTCATGGCTTAGAATTGGAAAATCCATACTTGCATTTAAGGGAATTTGAGGAGGTCTGCAACACATATAATAATTTAAATTGTAGCATGAACACCATCAGATTAAAGCTTTTTCCTTTTTCACTAAAAGATAAAGCTAAAACATGGCTACAAAATTTGAGACCAGGATCCATTCGTGCTTGGGATGAAATGCAACAACAGTTTTTAAAGAAGTTTTTCCCATCTCATAGAACAAACTCTTTCAAAAGACAAATCACCACTTTCACTCAAAAACCAGGATAAATATTTTACTAGTGTTGGGATAGGTATCGAGACTTGCTTAGTACTTGCCCTCATCATGGTTTTGAAACATGAAGATTGGTTTCACATTTCTATGAAAGGTTAACACCTAGAGATAGGCAAATGGTTGAATTGATGTGCAATGGAACTTTTGAAGATAAAGACCTTGATGAAGCAATCGGGTACTTAGACTTGTTAGCTGAAAATGCTCAAAATTAGGACACCGCGGGTACTTATGAGGCATCGAGTAAAACTCAACCTCATACATCTAGTGGAGGTATGTACAACCTTAGGGAAGATCATGACCTTCTAGCCAAGTTTGCATCTTTAGCTAGAAAAGTCGAGGCACTAGAATTGAAAAAGAGTGGTCAATTAAAATCTGTTGAAAACATTGTGTCAAATCTGTGAAACAAATGAACACTCAACCAATGATTGTCCAACCTTGCCTTCTTTTAAGGAATGTCTCCATGAACAAGCCCATGCTTTAAACAATTTCCAAAAGGCCAACCAAAACCTATACTCACAAACATACAACCCTGGTCGGAGAAATCACCCAAATTTTAGTTGGAAGAGTGAGAACAATAATGCACAAACTTCACAACCACCGTTTCAAACACACCACAATTTCAAAAATTCTCATGGATATGCACCTCCTTATGCTCCACCTCCTATAAGAAATTTTGAGGAAACTTTGTATGCATTCATTGAAAAGCAAGAGACAATCAACACTCAACTTGCTCAAAGCATAACAGATTTTAAAGATACTCTTATAAAATTCACATCTGCTCTCAGTTTTCAAGAGAAAGGTAAGTTTCCATCTCAACCACAGCAAAATCCCAAGGGTAATACAATGCAAATGCAAGTAGTTCTGGAAGTCAACACATGGATCAAGTCAAATCAGTCATCACTCTTTGTAGTGGTAAGGTTATTCAAAAACCAACTCTTGAACCTTATGAGAAAGATGATGAGTCAATCTCTAAGGGTAAGGAAGGGGTTGAATCTGAAAAGTGCAAAGAAACGACTGATTCTCCGCCAGCACTTCCATTTTCTCATGCCATGACCAATCAGGAAGAAATCGAGGATGAAAAAGGCATCGAAAAGGTTGATGCGAATCTTTTATCAAAAGTGACAACAGATTCGACACCCGACATCACACCAATCGATGATTACTTTCCTGATGAATCTCTACTTTCTCTTAATTCAATGCCTTGGTTTGCTAAAAATATCAATTTTCTTGCTTCAGGATTTTTGCCAACTCATTGGAGTATTGAAGACAAAAGAAAATTTTTGAGCAACGAGCAAAATTTTTATTGGGATGACCCTTACTTATTCAATTATTGTCCTGATCAAATATTTCAAAAATGCATTCTCGACAATGAGGTAAGTAATTTCATTAAATTTTGTTACTCTAAGGCATGTGGGGATCATTTCTCATCAAAAAAGAGGATTGTAGAAATCTTACAAAGTGAATTTTACTGGCCCATCATATTCAAGGAGTCAGATGCATTCCGCAAAAACTGTGAAAATTGTCAGAAGGTGGGATTTATTTCAAAACACAGAGAGTCTTTAGATAATCTTCTATTGACTCTTAAGTCTCATCATAGTCAAGATAAGCATCGTGCAATTCATAACTTAGGAACCCATTTTCATAAAGAACATGCTTGGCATAGTCTTGGGAATCTGACTAAAAAAAGACCCTGTTTGCCAGTTTTTAAGAAAACTGGATGGGAAGCCTATCCCCGACCCATAGAGGGCGTTTAAGCCGTTCTTGGACGTAAAACCAAGGGAAGATGTGAGCCACAATCACAACTGCGATTTGAGTCTTAGCTTGTAAAAATTTGTGTCTTTTCTTTTTATTAATAACATAATATTTGTGTTTTGTCATTTCTTATTTTTGTTTCAGTGTGTTTCAGGTTTGTTAATGTTCATTATTTCAGGTGATATCTTCTATACTCTATCTTTCTACCTTAGAACATTGAGGACAATGTCTCGTTTTGGTTGGGGGGAGAGGGTAGTAGTTGATAAAAAAAAATTGTTTTTCATTTCATAAAGCATGTGCATAATTGTTGTTACTAGGATGGCAGAGTAAAGGAGTTCTTTTGTTAAAGTGACTCTTGAGACGCATCTTAGTAACCATTCTTAACAAGGTCTATTATAATACTTCCTGAAATATTCAGGTTTACAAACTCTCGTATTGTTACCACTTAATTCTGCTCATATACTTATTTAACATGTATTCTTAAACCTTAATTTACACACACACACTTTAACATATGATTGTGGGTTGCATATTGGATTATTACATTATTTATGTTCTTTTGTTAAAGGTAACAACTAAGGGAAAGGGATTGTATATAATTAAAAAGAAAAAAAAAAAAAAAAAAAAAAAAAAAAAAAAAAAAAAAAAAAAAAAAAAAAAAAAAAAGAAAAAAAAAATGATGATAATAAAAATGTAGATAAGTTTGGTTTCGTAGCCTCCCTAACCTAAGCAATTAAGCCCGAAGGGGTGTTTTAACACCTAATACCCTAAAGTCAACTGACTTGGGAGCTATTGGCCCAACGCTTGTTACATGGGTTGAGGAGAAAAGCTTAAGGGAATCAAACATTGCACTATCTACATATCAGTATCTGCGACCCGAGTTACTAAGCTCGTAGGGGTGTCTTAACACCTAATGCCCTAATACCAACTGGTCTGGGAGTCATTAGCTGAAAGCTCATTACATGGGTTAAAGATGCATGATGTTTTTAAAGTATATGTATATAGAGTTAAAAAAAAAAAAAAAGACAAAAATAGTAATCCCAACCCAAGGAAGTTAACCTTAAACATTAGAACAAAAATTTTGTTTTCTTCCAAGAAAAGCCCCATAATTATGTGTTGATACATTGAGCACAAAAGAAAGGTTTATTAATATCTTGTTAAGAGGTATTGAGCAGATATATAAATTTAATGAGAGTTTGTTTATCTGGATAGACTAATGGAAGTTAAATGATGAATACCTTGCTTTGTGAAATTTGCAAATTTGTTTTCTATTTTAACGCTTTGATTACTAGGGACTAGTAATAAGCTGGTTGGGGGGTGTGATTAGTACTTAAAAGTGCATTTTTATCATGGTTTTATATCATCATTTTGCACTTGAAGTATCAATAACTCCTTAACTAAAATATGTTTTATAATAATGTATCTAATAATATAAGATACCTATAATTTATGGTAAATGTCTATTTTTAATGCAGGCCTATCACATAAATGAAAGGATTGATTGATGACTTGAAGAACTTAAATTGCAAGGATAAAGAGATGGCCAAACTTAGAAAAGAGATGTCGGTGCAATCCAAACCGGAACACTGTTCGGTAATTGGGTCATATCTGGAGCTACAGATCTCAGATTTAGGTCCAATTTATATGGATGGAAAGGTAAGACATAGGCCTACAACTTTCATATGGAGCCCAAGATCTAAAAAGGCCATTATCAAGTCCAAATTGTAGCAACAACAAAGAAGCCCGAATCTGTCTTCCAGCCCGAGCACTATTCGGTATTTTGGCCATATCTGGAGTTCTAGAAGTCCAAATGAGCTGAAATTTTTACACAAGAAAGCTGAGACAATTGCCTACAACTTTCATGTTTACAACTGGCTCCAATTTTGACGTTATCAATGACGTTTTGGGCAGACAAGAGAAGATAAGGATTGTCACCAAGTCAAAAGTTGGTCACCCACTTATCAATTAGTCATCAAATCAATAGTTCCCATTTTTGGCCTATAAAAGGAGGCATTTGCCATGCATTTAGGCATCTTGATTTCCAGATCAAGATCATGCTCTTCCTTTCTCTCTTTGTATTTTTTATGCTTTGTTTTCATTAATATTAAGTTTATGCCTTTCATTTCCTTTCCTTTACTTAGTTAACTTTTATGTTCTTATTTTGTTTTTTAAAATCTATATACATATAATTTAAAAACATCATGCATCTTTAACCCATGTAACGAGCTTTCAGCTAATTACTCCCAGACCAGTTGGTCTTAGGGCATTAAGTGTTAAAACACCCCTACGAGCTTAGTAACTCGGGTCACAGATACTAATATGTAGATAGTGCAATGTTTGATTCCCTTAAGCTTTTCTCCTCAACCCATGTAACAAGCATTGGGCTAATAGCTCCCAAGTCAGTTGACTTTAGGGTATTAGGTGTTAAAACACCCCTTCGGGTTTAATTGTTTAGGTTAGGGAGGCTACGAAACCAAACTTATCTACATTTTTATTATTATCATTTTTTTTTCATTTTTTTTTCTTTTTTCTTTTTTCTTTTTTCTTTTTTTTTAATTATATACTATCCTTTTCCCTTAGTTGTTACCTTTAACAAAAGAACATAAATAATGTAATAATCCAATATGCAACCCAGAATCATATGTTAAAGTGTGTGTGTGTAAATTAAGGTTTAAGAATACATGTTAAATAAGTATATGAGTAGAATTAAGTGATAACAATGCAAGAGTTTGTAAATCTGAATATTTCAAGAAGTATTATGATAGACCTTGTTACGAATGATTACTAAGATGCGTCTCAAGAGTCATAAAAGTTCTTCTTAGTTGACCAATTTATGCGACTCATGGAAGGATCAATTACAGGAATGAAAAATTGTAATTGGTCAATCAATTATTTAGTAGTAGCAGCAGAGATTATGATTTGTCGTGTAGAAGATGTTAGAAATTCCTGTTCCACAGCATGATCAAGAAAAGACAACAACTTATCATAATAACCATTAACATTTAACAAACCTATGAGTTTATGGTGAATGTGCAGTTGGGCTCAAGAGGAAATATGAAAGATTTCTTCCAATGTGCCTAGACCACCTGGTAAAGCAATGAAGGCATCAGCATGGTTAAACATTGCATTCATTCGAGCTGACATTGTGGAGACCTGAAGTTCCTCTTCAATTGTTTTTCCAATGATGTCCCCTTGTGCTAAAACTTCGGGGACGACCCCCAAAACTTGACTACCTCCTAAAAATGCAGCTATTGACACACCTCCCATTAACCCAAGATTGCCTCCCTCATACACTAAATGAATCTTTCTCTCAACTAACACTTGACCAAGATGATTTGCTGATTCTAAAAACTCCTTTTCTTTCCCAAGACTAGATCCACCGAAAACACAAATATTTCTTATATGATGACCCAAGGAACTTGCCATTTCTACACACTTCTGTATTTGTTGAATGTATCGGTTGAGTAGAAATGAAAGGAAGGAAGAGAAGATTTTATAGATGAGAAATTAGAAAGGCAATCATACCACCTATATGTAGGTCAGCTCGAGTCTCACACACACTCTCTCTCTCTCTTTATTTATTTATTTACTTTTGAAAAAGCATGTGTATGTACAGGTAGTTGTGATTGTGGCTCACATCTTCCCTTGGTTTTATGTCCAAGAACGGCTTAAACGCCCTCTGTGGGTCAGAGATAGGCTTCCCATCCAGTTTTCTTAAAAATTGGTAAACAAGGTCTTTTTTAGTCAGATTCCCAAGACTATGTCGATCATGTTCTTTATGAAATAGTGGCCATAAATCATGAATTGCACGATGCACATCTCCATTAGGATGCGTGTCAAGAGTCAATAGAAGATTATCTAAAGACTCCTTACTCAGACCATCCTTAATGAACTGTATTTTATCTTCACGGTTTATAGATACCATTCCTAAAGAACAACATTATGTATTACAAGTCCATCTAGCACATCGATGAGAGACTTCCAGTCGTTTTGCATGATGTTTCTTTACAAAAGTGCTTTTACCTGTTCCAGGCATGTGTGAAATGGAGTTAGAGGACTCACCTGATAATCGGACCCTTGCTTCAATCAACCAGCGAATATCTTCAGGAATTCCACGATTCATTAACAATCTCAATCTTGCACATCTAGCACGGTAAATTTTTGTAATCGCATTCTGAGGTAGAGCGGGAAAATACTTTTTCAATTTTTCAAGATTAGTGTCCATTTTCAAATGAGAATTGGAAGAGAGATTTAAAAAAAATTGCACAAATATATATACAGATATCAGTATTATAGGAAACTGAAAGAACTGACTTAAGTCATGGAGTACTGTTATCGGCCATTTGACCGGGGTGAGAGAAACTAGCAAAAATCACCAAAAAAGAAACACAAAAACAATGTAAGAAAAATAAAATAATCAACCTTTATCTACAAGATCATTCAAACCAATTGATTCATTTTCACTTGGAAAATTATCAAAGTAAACTTTTAAATGATGTCTATTTTCTTTAAAAACATTGTCATTCATTGAATTGTCAATATCACAGGGCCCATAAGGATTGTTCCATCTTGATCTTAGCTCTCTAGGGAATGAATAGAGTTGAGAATTATAAAACAAAATTTTTTGACCAGTGTCAACTTTTTGACAATTTTCACAAGTTTTCCAGAATGCATGTATGTCCTTGAACATGATGGGCCAATAAAATCCATTTTGAAAGATTTTTATAGCTGTCTTTTTTGACGAGAAATAACTTCCACATGCTTTAAAATGACAAAGTTTAATGACACTACTTACCTCATTGTCGGGAATGAATCTTTGAAATATTTGATCAGGATAATATTTGAATAAGTTAGGGTCATCACAATAAAAGTTCTTCACTTTGTTCAAAAACTTTTCTTTGTCTTGGGTACTCCAATCAGCTGGCAAATCTCCTAAAGCAAGAAAATTGATATTTTTATCATACCAAGGCATTGGACTAAGAGAAAGTAAGGATTCCTTAGGAAAGTAATCATCGATTGGTGTGATGTCAGCTATCAAATTTGTTGTGACTTTTGACAAAAGATCCGCATCAACATTTTCGGCGCATTTTTCATCCCTGATTTCTTCCTCAGAATAAATCATTTGCAAGTTTTCAGATTCATCCAACTCATTTTTACTTAAAGTAGATTCAAGTTGATCATAAACTAATTTGTCAATATGATCTACTTCTTATGAATCATTATCATCTCCAGGTTGCTTGCAAATATTGAAAATATTCATCTCCAATGTCATGTTTCCAAATGATAGCTTCATCAGTCCATTCCTACAATTAATCAATGCGTTAGAGGTTGCAAGAAACGGACGTCCTAAAATAACAGGAAATGAATTACATGCTTCAACAGGTTCTGTGTCCAAGACAATAAAATCCACAGGATAAATGAATTTATCGACTTGTACTAACACATCTTCAATTATTCCTCTAGGCACTTTTATAAATCTATCGGCAAGTAAAAGAGTTATAGAAGTTGGTTTTAACTTTGAAAAACTGAATATGGAAGTAAATTCACACTAGCACCGAGATCAAGTAAGGCTTTTTCAATTTTATGCTCTCCAATAAAGCAAGAAATTGTAGGACAACTAGGATCTTTGTATTTCAAAGCATTATTGTTTTGAAGGATAGCACTTACTTATTCGGCTAGAAAGGCTTTCTTTTTCACATTCAGTTTCCTCTTCACAGTGCATAGATCTTTCAAAAATTTAGCATAGGAAGGAACCTGTTTAATAGCATCCAGCAAAGGTATATTAATTCTTACCTGTTTGAAAGTTTCAAAAATTTCAGAGTTGTGATTGACTTTCCTTTGTTTGGTCATGGCTTGAGGAAATGGAAGCACTGGTAGGGAATCAATCGTTTCTTTGCAATTTTCAGATTCAACCCCTTCCTTACCCTTAGAGTCATCATCTTTCTCATAAGGTTCAATAGAGGGTTTTTCAATAACCTTACCACTGCGAAGAGTAGTGACTGATTTGACTTGATCCATGTGTTAGCTTCCAAAACTACTTGCATTTGCATTGTATTGCCATTTGGGATTTTATTGTGGTTGAGATAAAAACTTACCTGTCTCTTAGAAACTGAGAGTAGATGTTAATTTTGCAAGAGTATCTTTAAAATCTGTCATGCTTTGAGCAAGTTGAGTATTGATTGTCTCTTGCTTTTCAATGAATGCATGCAATGTTTCCTCAAGATTTCTTCTAGGAGGTGGAGCATAAGGAGGTGCATATCCATGAGAATTTTGGAAATTATGGTGTGCTTGAAACGGTGGTTGGGAAGGTTGTGCCTTGTTATTCTCATTCTTCCAACTGAAATTTGGGTGATTCCTCCAACCAGGGTTGTATGTTTGTGAGTATGGGTTATGGTTGACCCTTTGAAAACTGTTTAAAGCATGAGCTTATTCATAGAGACATTCCTTAAAAAAAGGCAAGGTTGAACAATTATTGGTTGAGTGTTCATTTGTTTCACATATTTGACACACAATGTTTTCAACAGATTTTAATTGACCACTCTTTTTCAATTCGAGTGCCTCAACTTTTCTAGCTAAACATGCAAACTTAGCTAGAAGGTCATGATCTTCCCTAAGGTTATACATACCTCCACTCGATGTATGAGGTTGAGTTTTACTCGGTGCCTCATAAGTCCCCGCGGTGTTCCAATTTTGAGCATTTTCAGCTAACAAGTCTAAGTACTGTTCTTAAGATTTGTTAGATGAAAATGCTCAAAATTGGAACACCGCGGGTACTTATGAAGCACCGAGTAAAACTCAACCTCATACATCCAGTGGAGGTATGTATAACCTTAGGGAAGATCATGATCTCCAAGCGAAGTTTTCATCTTTAGCTAGAAACGTCGAGGCACTAGAATTGAAAAGGAGTGGGAAATTAAAATCTGTTGAAAACATTATGTGTCAGATATATGAAACAAATGAACACTTAACCAGTAACTGTCCAACTTTGCCTTCTTTTAAGGAATGTCTCTATGAACAAGTCTATGCTTTAAACAGTTTTCAAAGGGCCAACCACAACCCATACTCCCAAACATACAACCCTGGTTGGAGAAATCACCCAAATTTCAGTTGGAAGAGTGATAATAACAATGTACAAACTTCATAACCACCATTTCAAGCACACCATAGTTTTCAAAATTCTCATGGATATGTACCTCCTTATGCTCCACCTTCTAGAAGAAATCTTGAGGAAACATTGCATGCATTCATTGAAAAGCAATAGACAATCAATACTCAACTTGCTCAAAAGATGATAGATTTTAAAGATACTCTTGCAAAATTAACATTTGCTCTCAGTTTCCAAGAGAAAGGTAAGTTTCCATCTCAACCACAACAAAATCCCAAGGGGCAATACAATGCAAATGCAAGTAGTTCTGGAAGCCAACACATGGATCAAGTCAAATCAGTCACTACTCTTCACAGTGGTAAGGTTATTGAAAAACCCACTCTTGAACCTTATGAGAAAGATGATGAGTCAATCTCTAAGGGTAAGGAAGGGGTTGAATCTGAAAATTGCAAAGAAAAGACTGATTCCCCGCCAGCACTTCCATTTCCTGATGTCATGACCAAACAAAGGAGAGTCAATCACAACTCTGAAATCTTTGAAACTTTCAAAGAGGTAAGAATCAATATACCTTTGTTGGATGCTATTAAACAAGTTCCTTCCTATGCTAAATTTTTGAAAGATCTATGCACTGTGAAGAGAAAACGAAATGTGAAAAAGAAAGCCTTTGTAGCCAAACAAGTAAGTCTCATTCTTCAGAACAATAATGCTTTGAAATATAAAGACCCTAGTTGTCCTATAATTTCTTTCTTTATTGGAACATAAAATTAAAAGAGCCTTACTTGATCTTGGAGCTAATGTGAATTTACTTCCATATTCAGTTTTTCAAAGTCTCAATCTAGGTGAGTTAAAACCAACTTCTATATCTCTTTTACTTGCCGATAGATCTGTAAAAGTGCCTAGAGGAATAATTGAAGATGTGTTAGTACAAGTCGATAAATTCATTTATCCTGTGGATTTTATTGTCTTGGACACAGAACCTGTTGAAGCATGTAATTCATTTCCTGTTATTTTAGGACGTCCATTTCTTGCAACTTCTAATGCATTGATTAATTGTAGGAATGGACTGATGAAGCTATCATTTGGAAACATGACATTGGAGATGAATATTTTCAACATTTGCAAGCAACCTGGAGAAGATAATGATTTACAAGAAGTAGATCATATTGACGAATTAGTTTATGATCAACTTGAATCTACTTTACGTAAAAATAAGTTGGATGAATCTGAAGATTTGCAAATGATTTATCACGGATGAAAAAAGCACCGAAAATGTTGATGTGAATCTTTTGTCAATAGTGACACCAAATTCGATATCTGACATCGCACCAATCGATGATTACTTTCCTAATGAATCCTTACTTTCTCTTAGTTCAATGCCTTGGTATGATAAAAATATTAATTTTCTTACTTTAAGAGATTTGCCAGCTGATTGGAGTACCCAAGACAAAGAAAAGTTTTTGAACGAAGTGAAGAACTGTTATTGTGATGACCCTAACTTATTCAAATATTATCCTTATCAAATATTTCAAATATTCATTCCCGACAATGAGGTAAGTAGTGTCATTAAACTTTGTCATTCTGAAGCATGTGGAAGTTATTTCTCGTCAAAAAAGACAGCTATAAAAATCTTTCAAAATGGATTTTATTGGCCTACCATGTTCAAGGACACACATGCATTCTGCAAAACTTGTGAAAATTGTCAAAAAGTTGATACTAGTCAAAACATTTTATTTTATAATTCTTAACTCTATTCATTCCCAAGAGAGCTAAGATCAAGATGGAGCAATCCTTATAGGGCCTGTGATATTGAGAATTCAATGAATGACAATGTTTTTAAAGAAAATGGACATCATTTGAAATCTTACTTTGATAATTTTTCTAGTGAAAATGAATCAATTGGTTTGAATGATCTTGTAGATAAAGGTTGATTATTTTGTTTTTCTTACATTGTTTTTGTGTTTCTTTTTGAATGATTTTTGCTAGTTTCTCTCACCTCGGTCAAATGGTGGACAACGGTACTCCGTGACTTAAGTCGGTTCTTTCATTTTCCCATAATAACTGATATCCGTGTTTATATTCGCTCTTTAATACTTTGCTTGTTAAATGACTAATCTTGATTTATGTTGCATAACACTTGGTATAATAAATACTTGGCACTTTCATAGCCCATATTGTATGGTATAACCGACATCTGAGCTATTAAAAGAACTTGATTTGTTGTTAACATAAGTTATAATCATGAATGCTTGATGAGATTTACAAGTATAAGCATTAATCAAATAAGATGACTAATGTAATCATGTTAACAATCTATGATCTGATTGGAACCTCCTTTGTGTGTGGTTTCCAATTGAATAATAAGAGTTTATACTATACTTGTTTGACATATCATTAGTGGAACCTCTAACCTTGATATTTGTTATTATCATTGTTTAATTCTTACATTAATATTCCATCTCAAAGTTCTCATTTTCTTCTTCTTCTTCTTCTCCTTCTTTTTCTTTATTATTATTATTATTATTGTTATTATTATTATTATTACTATTACTATTACTATTACTACTACTACTATTATTAATAGTATTATTATTGCTACTATTATTATTGTTGTTGTTATTGTTACTATTGTTGTTGTTGTTTATAATTGTTGTCTATAATTTGTACAATTAACCTCTCTATAGTTCGACCCCGGTCTTACCGGGTTATTTATTACTTCGACACTCCTGCATTTGGAAGAAGACATCAATCTTTTAATCGTGTCAACTAGCATTGCTTAGGTGAGGAGTTGTTAAAAGGTTGGTTAGGCAAAAGTTTTTGTTGTGGTCAAGAGATCTGTTACATGTCCTATTCCAATAATGTCTTGATTTTTTTTTGCAATTGATGATGAATTGGGATATCAATAAACCAGTTATAGAAGAAATAATTAATTGCGTTTTCATCTAAGCTACCACAGACGACACCAATTGATAATGTTTTAAAAAATCCAAATAACTTAGGAGTAAAGTTATTTGGTGTTTTGATTTTGGTTAATTAATTGTTCATCTAAATATTCCCTTCTCCATAGCTCATAAAGTATATAATTGATGGTAAAAGTCCTGGCACTTACAAAACTGTTTCTTTTTATAGGATTTAGGGAGTGTCTAATTATAAAGTCAGTAATTTTAAATGGAGATTGTAATAAATAAAAGATAGAGCTTAAAATTCTAAGAACAAGAATATTTATTTTTATTTTTGTATGACAAATGTGCTAAGAGTTAATGTATAAATGCTTGAACAGTAGAAAAATTAAATAATTTACCTTGATAGTTTAGGGTGTATATATAATCCTTGAACTTGTTTTGATGAAGTGGAGGGACTAATTAGTTATTTTGTCTTGATAATATTAATGTAAAATAAAAATTTATGATATATCATTAATAATAATTTATTAAATCAAAGCTTAACACATATCTAAATTAAATATTGGATCTTACACTCTTACTAAGCATCAAGACAATGTGTCAAAAAGTCTTAACTCTTCATGAACATAGACAATGTTTATTTATTCCCAAAATATTCCGTATACGTTAAAAGAAAGTATTAACAAAGACTGTATACAAACAAAATTAAGTCATTATGAACTTTTCAAAATAAGAAAGGATCTCTCAAACATTTTAGAAGCTTAATTATAGATTCAGCATTGTCGACCTTTTAACACTCATTCAAAAATTTCCTCTCAACCTTTCGCATTCTAGACAAATTCCCCCCGTCAATTTGTTATTATTTAAATGTCCTAAATTATAATCAACAGATTTTACTGCCGACCAACTTGCAGGAACGAAAAAGCTACACTGTCATGCAGAGTAGGCTGAAAGATTTTACTACACAATGCAGAGTACAGAGTCGAATACTCGCAACATCAAAATTAAAAGACAAACCGAAAATGCCGCTGGTTTTAATCCAAACTACGCATTTTAGCTGCTGGTTTCATCTTCCATTACAAGGGGCGCGCCATATGAAGCTTGTACTATTTGATTTGATGCCATGTTTTCCTAACTAGATTACAAAGTTTGATAATAATTGTACTTCAAATTCCCCCTAATGAAGCAATTAGCTATGCAAGGTTTTGTGTAAGGAAATGATATTAACTAGATTAGTGGCCTGCTTATATGATATGTCAATTTTTTTAATATAATTTTTTTTAAAAAAAATAAGTAGGTGATGTTAACACTTTAAAAAAAATAAGATAAGTTTAAGACTCGAGTCAATGATTTAATTTGATATAATAAACTTAATTAATTTAATAACATGATTAAACAAAACAAGTGATGATAATAAATAAATCAAACTAAACATTATAAAAATGGTATTAATGCTATTAATAATATGGAAATATAACCTCCTAATATTTCTAAAAGTTCTCCTTAACCTTATTTGATAATGAAAAAAAATGAAAACCTTATAGAAATCAAAACAAAATATTTCATAGCTTAATTGCTAGCAAATCAAATATTGTATGATAAAATAAAAAAAAAATCAATTTAGAAAAAGGACAAAAAAACTTACTCGAGTCCACTTAAGTCAGCTTGAAAAATCCTCCATCTGGTTGTTAGAGTATGATATACTTGTGGAAAGAAAATTAAATATAATTATGAAGCTTAATTATCAAAAATCTAGCATTGAAGGATAAAATTGAAAAAAAAAACTCAATTTAAAAAAAAAAAAAAAACAAAGTCAAAATGGGTTAACCGGCAAAGGTTGCGACTTGGGATGTGTGATCGAGATAATCCTTTATAAAGAAAAGTAGAGAAAAAAAACAATGAAGCTTAATCCCTAACTAATATAATGTTGAAGGATAAAATAAAAAAATAATTTAAAAATAGAACTAATAAAAAAAACCAATGTCAGTACTGAATAATCTTTGAAACCCATGACCTAGGTCATAAATCTAAAATTACCTCATAGAAGTCAAACATGAAAGCATCACAAAATCAAATTCTCAATCAATTAAATATTAAGGGATGAAATAAAAATAAAGAAATTCAATCAAAAAGAGAGAAAAAAACAAAACATATAGCAATGAAAAAAAAATATAGACCAAATGTGACATAAAAATTTAAACCAAATACTAAGGAATAAAGTTTAAAAAATAGATCCAAAACAAAATATATAGCAATCAAGAGAATGAGAGTCAAATTTGATATAAAAACTAAATGAAACTAGTGTTTAGGGAAAATATTGAAAAAACTTCAATTCAAAAAAAGATTCAAAATAAAACAAATAGTCATAAAAATAATAAAAATCAAATTTGATATAAAAATAAAATTACAAGAAACCTTTCAATCTTGGTAGCCTAATGTGTATCCTGAAGAGAAGAGAAAGAAAAAACGAGGAGAAGAATATAAGGTTGTTAGAGGCTTGTCGCTGCTCCTCCTCTATCACGTGTCAGACAAAATAAAAAAGCTTAACATGCTACTTCCAATTCCACTATGAAAACTGGTGTTTAGCTATAAAAAAAACTACACGCATTGTTATAACGCAACCACCTTCCCCCACTTGCTGGCATGTGGGTTGTAGGCGCTAACCAATTTACCTTGCCCATTTACTATAATCCTCATATTTGTTTCACTTTAAACTTTGATCTTTTAATATTGTTTTTTTTTTTAAATTACTTGGATTTTATTTTATTTTACAAAACTAAGCATCAACCAAGTTAAAATCTTCCTCAAGGTAATAAAAACAAACTATCAAATCAAATTTCAAAATACAACCAATGTGAAGGGATCAACTTGAAAAAGAAGAAGAGGGATCAAAATTAAAAAATAAACCTAATGTTTTTTCCTTGACCATACAAATTAGAAATGTTGGGAAAAAAAAGGATTGAACATTTTTTTAGGCTTCAAATTTAGTCCTTGAAGCTATAATTATTAAAAAGGAATGAAATTGAGTTTTATTTTGTCAAATTTAGCATTAACCAAGAGACAAAATATTTTCATGGCTTCTTGAGATTCATGTACACAGGTGTGAAGAACAAATCATCAAGACCAATCATAAATCAAATTGATGTTAAAGGCTCGAAAAAGAAAACAAAGGTTAAGGGACCAAAGTGTAGAAAAATCCTAAGGACAAAAAAAAAACGTTGTTCTAATAAATTGTGATTCTCCTCACATACTACAAATTTTAACCGATGCCTTTTAGATTTTAATTAATAAGAATCTATGATGTCAATGATAGGTTCCTAGTTTTCTTGGACTCTTCCCACCAATTTTTACCATAAATCATATTACTTATAAAATCTTTAGCTAATGTTTAGAATATCTCACATTTCACCTACCTAATCTTTAGCTATATATCATCCATCATTGATGTATAGAGAAAGATAGAAAAAAATGTACAGTGAAAGATAGAAATTAGAGTTTATCAAATATTAGGTCACTAGTTGTAATTCTTTTGTTTTACAAATTTCAAAGAATATGAAATATGTTATAAAATAACTTTAAAGTTGTTTAATTAAAAGTTATTATCTGAAAATCTAATCGTTTTTTACTTCGAATAATTTCTTAAACGTTAGATTGTCGCAAATTATAAGTCGTCCAAATGTCTAGCCTCTAACAGTAATCCATATTAACCACTTGACATGATCAAAAGATTGATGTTTTATCCCAAGTGCAGGAGTGTCGAAATAATAAATAACCCAGTAAGACCAATGTCAAACCATAGGGAGGTGAATTATATAAAATTATAAATAATAAATAAAAAGGAGTTGAAGAGAACTTTTGAGTTATGATATTGATGTAAATATTAAATAAGGGTAAAACAATTGTCAAGGTTAAAAAATCCTCTAATGTTATTTAAAATAAGTATAATATAAACTTTTTTTATTACTTAACTAGAAATCACACATAATGGAGGTTTCAATCGAATTATAAATTATTAACACAATTATATTAATTATCTTATTTGAGTAATATCAATACTTGTAAATGTGGTTAGGTATTGGATTAGTACCTAAAAGTATATTTTTATTAAGGTTTTATATCATCATTTTGCATTTGAAGTATCAATAACTCCTTAACTAGAATATGTTTTATAATAAAATATATAATAAATATAAAATATATTTAATTTATGATAAATGGTCATCTTAAATGTAAGCTTATCACATAAATGAAAGGATTGATTGATGAGTTTAACTACTGAAATTGAGAAGAAAAAGAGAGGGCTAAGGTTATAAAAAAGATGTTGGTTCAGTCCAAACCAGAACATTGTTAAGTCATTAAGTGATATTTGGAACTATAGATCCTGGATTTTAGTTTGGTTTATATGGCTAAAAAGCTAAGACATAGACCTAAAATTTTCATAGGAGTCCAAGACTGAATTTTACTATTTGAAAGTTCAAATCTCAGCATAAAAAAAAGTTTGAATCTATCCTGCAGCTTAGATACTATTTAATGTTCAGCTCATATCTTTAACTCTAGAAGTTCAAATACATTGATTTTTTTTTTCAAAACTAAGATAATTTCCTACAATATTCATGAGATAATATGTTCAAATTCTGATGTTAATAATAACATTTTCTCCAAACAAGAAGATAAGGATTGTTACTAAAGTCAAGATGTGGCCATTAACTCAGCAATTAAACATCAAATCAATAGTTTTAGATTTCAGCCTATAAAGGAGGTATTTTCCATGCATTTAGGCATCTTGATTTTTAGATCAAGATCATGTTCTTGTTCTCTTTATAATTTTGTAATGCTTAAGTTTTGTTTATATTAATCTCTTTTTTATGCTTTTTATTTCATTTTTCTTTATTTAGTTAACTTATATCTTATTTATGTTCTTATCTTGTTTATTTATATTTCTCTTTTTCATTATGTTTAGTTAAGTTTATTATGTCAATATGAAAAGATTACATTAATGGTATAAGAATAAGTATAGTATAAACTCAACATGAATTTAATGTTTGATACTAATTGATTAGTACTTAAAAGTTGATTTTTATCAAGCTTTTATATCATCATTTTACACTTGAAGTATTAATAACTTCTTAATTAACGCATGTTTTATAATAACATATTTACTAATATAAGATACCTTTAATTTGTGGTAAATATTCATCTTAAATGCAAGCCTATCACATAAATAAAAGAATTAATTGATAAGTTTAAGTACTGAAATTAAAAGGACAAAGAGATGGCCAAACTTAGAAAAGATATACTGGTGCAGTTCAAACTAAAACACTGTTTGGTAATTGGGTCATATCTGAAGCTATAGATCTTAAATTTAAGTCTACTTTATATAGATGGAAAGGTAAGGCATAGGCCTACAACTTTTATATGGAGGTCTGGTGATGGAAAGGTAAGACATAAACCTACAACATTCATGTGGAGGTCTGATTTTAAAAAGGCCGTTTTCAAGTCCAAATTATAGCAACAACAAAGAAGTCTGAATCTGTCAT
>NW_011500634.1:31143-79709 GCF_000495115.2 Populus euphratica | reverse complement strand
ATCTATTATTATTATTATTATTATTATTATTATTATTATTATTATTATTATTATTACCATCATCATTATAACTACTATTACTATTACTATTATTATTCTTGTTATTGTTGTTGTTATTGTTGTTTTTCTTGTTGTTGTGTTGTTGTTATTTATAATTTATACAATTAACCTCTCTGTAGTTCGACCTTAGTCCTGCACTTAGGAGAAGACATCAATATTTTCATTGTGTCTCTAATACGTGTTGTATTTGTTATCTTGTACACTTTTAATACTTTGCTTGTTAAATGGTTAGTTTAGATTTCTGTTGCATTACCCTTGATCCAACTAATACTTGGCACTTTCATAGTCCAACCGTATGGTATAATCGACACATGTGCTATAAAAGAAACTTGATTTGTTTTCAACATAAGTTATAATCATGAATATCTGACAATATTTACAAGTATTAGCATTATTCAAATAAGATAACTAATATAATCATGTTAACAATTTATAATCTGATTGGAACCTCCCTTGTGTGTGGTTTACAGTTAAGTAATAAAAAGAGTTTATACTATACTTGTTTGAAATACCATTAATGGATCTTCTAACCTTAACATTTGTTTTTATCATTGTTTAATCTTTACATTAATCTTACATCTCAAGTTCCTCTTTAAACCACCACCACCGTCGTCGTCGCCACCATTATTATTATTATTACTACAGTTAACCTCTCTATGATTCAACCCCGGTCTTGCTTAGTTATTTATTACTTTGACACTCCTACACTTGAGAAAAGACATCAATCGTTTAATTGTGTCATTATTCATGGTGATAACTTATGTTAACAAAAAATCAAGTTCCTTTCATAGCATAGGTGTCGGTTATACCATACAGTTTGTGCTATGAAAGTGCTAAGCATTTGTTGCACCGAGGGTTATACAACACAAATCCAGATTAATCATTTAACAAGCAAGGTATTAATAGAGAGTGAAATAACAAATACAAAACATGTTAATATCAAACAATAAAGCACATGTTGAGTTTAGACTATACTTATTTTTACACGGTTAATGTAACATTTTCACCTTAACAAAATTAACTTAGCTAAATGTAATGAAGAAGAGAAATATAAATAAATAAAATAAAAAAATAATAATAATATACATTAACTTAGTCAAATAAAGGAAATAAAAAGTATAAAAAAGATATTAATATAACATAAAATAAAACTCAAACATTACAAAATACAAAGAAAGAGAGTAAGAGCAAAATCTTAATCTGAAAACCAAGATTTCTAAATGGATGCAAATACCTCTTTTTATAGGCTAAAATTTGGTGACTAATTATTGAGTGGATGACTACCTTTTGATTTGGTGACAACTATTATCTTCTTGTCTAAACAAAACGTCATTACTAACATCATAATTTGAACAAATAGTCTTCATGAAAGTTATAGGCATTTGTCTTAGCTTTCTAACAAAGCAAGAATAAGCTCATTTAGACTTCTAAAACTCGAGATATGAGCTAAACACTGAACAATATCTAGGCTTTAGGACAGACTCTGACTTCTCTTTGTTGCTACAATTTGAACTTGAAAATGACCGTTTTGAATCTTGGAATCTTATCAAAGTTTTAGGCCTATATCTTAGCTTTTTATCCATATATACTAGACCTAAATCCAAGTTATACAACTTCAGTTATGATCCAATAACCGAATGGTATTCCAATTTGAATTGAACTAGCATTTCTCCAAAAACTTAGCCCTCTCTTTGTCTTTTCACTTTCAATAGTTAAGCACATCAATCAATTATTTAAATTGTGAGATATTTCTGCATCCAAAATAAGCATCTACCATCAATTAAAGATAACTTATCAGACCTGCTATTATAAAACATGCTCAAGTTAGGGAATTTAATGATACCTTAAGTGTAATATGATGATGTAAAATCTTGATAAAAATACACTTTTAAGTAATAATCACCACCTGTGATAAATCTTACAAATCCCTATTTAAGAGAGAAGGATTATTATGCCTAGAATGTTAGTTCTAATATTGTGTTTATGTGGTTTATTTGTCTAACAAATAATCACTCATCATTCAAAAAAAAAAATGACTTACTATTTATATGAAAATTTGAAAACCCCTATAATTCAATATAATTTTATAAATTAACTCAATCAAGTTCTTATTTGATTTTTCTAGGTTTAGAAATATATCCTACTTAATTAATCATATTTTTGTCCTTAATTTTTAAAATATATTTTAATCAAATCATATTTAATTAAGGTTTAGAAATATATCCTTATATTAATTATATAATATTTTTTAAAATTTTTAAAATATATTGTAATCAAATCATACTTAATTAATTCATCCAAGTTTAATTTCAGACTAACAGTTCTTAAATCCATTAAGTTCTGATTAAACATTAAAATATGAAGTATGTTTATCATGTTTAATTATAGTTTTATTCTTAATTTATAAAATATATTTTAATCAAGTCATATTTAATTAAATGATCCAAGTTTAATTTCTGACTAACAGTTCTTACTATGTGTAACCCATGAAGTTCTAATTTAACATTAAAGTATGAAGTATGTTTATCATGTTTGATATTTATATAATAGTCATTATCGTTTGAATAATATTTGAAACCCTTTTCCTATCTCATTACATCTTTGTTAAAAATTTCTCAATTAATAATATTTGAGAATAGATGAAATATTTTCCTTAATTCACCAAGGGTAATGAATCTTTTCTTGATCACTCAAATATCTTCATATAGTTCATATTACACCCAATGTCAGCCCTTTTATTACCTAGATTAAGATAATATGTAAATGGATCAAAACATAATATTATATATAAAAAATGACTTAATGATAGCAAGTCTAATGATCACTAATACAATCGTCACGTCAGCTTTTTTATAGACATAGATGATCTCTTCATATAGAATTTTCATGCGGGTTAGTTCAGTAAACATGTTTTATGACAAGTACCTACATATTAATTTCAAGAATCTCTTATACCTCAGTTTATGATAATAACTATTTTCTTATATATATATATATATAAGAACATAATATATACTGATCTTTACAGCTTTAATGAATATCCAGTATTTAAAAGAGTAATGACCATCAACATTTTAGAAATAATATTGTAATGCAATAAGAATATCATAGTTATAACAACTTTGTAATTTTCTTTGCAAAGTACTTTTATTTTATGGATTTTATTTTCATTTTAGATTTATTAATATAATATTATATGAATATTAAAATAAATTAAATATTTATTAATAATAAATATATATTTACAAGAATATAATAATATTACATGTAATCAATAACTTATTAGTTACAAAACATATTAAACTAATAACTTTTTTTTTATAAAACCTTATCTGACACATTTGAAGTGTTTATCAAACTTCACCCCTTGCCCATGTCTATATATCAACTAGATGTGATCCGTGACAATTTAAATCATAATTGATTTATGTGACTGAAAAGTTTAATCGATTTGTGTAGATATAACAATTGTGGATCAAAGCCAAATTCGAGCAATACGTTAATTACAGTTTCAATCGTTCAAAACAGCCTATCTTTATGCAAATACCCATTTTTTAACGTATTTTGCTTTCTTGCCTTAGTGTCAAATGATTTGACATAAAAACAATGGTCATGAACGGTACGATAGACTCTTTCCTATATATATATATATATATATATAGAGAGAGAGAGAGAGAGAGAGAGATTAGAACCACATGCATATTTTTTATAATTGTTTTTTGGAATTATAGTTCCGAAACATGCTATTATTGTTGGAAATTTGTTTTCAATAAATAAATTTTAGATAAATTAAAAATAAAAATAAAAATAATTAAAATAATGTCTTTTTTACATAAAGTATTACTAAAAAAATAAACTCGTTGATAATATTCATCCATGAATTTATCCATAATTTTTCAAATATGATCTGATAAGCAATCTCCTCTCCTCTTATGTCTTTTTCTTTTTTTTTTCCTCTATTTTTCTTTTGTCAAAAACAATAGACTCCACTATTTTATCACAAATCAAATTATTATCACTACAAATTCGACTACCTCAACACTTAATCTATCCACATCCCTATTTTGGTTTATTTTTTTAGGATTCACCACATCAAGGAAGCAAAACTACCTATATTTTGTTTAAACTTAATTTTAAAATGTTAGTTTTTATTGTGTATTTTGTAGTATGTGTAGTTTATTTATGTGTGTACTTGTTGAGTGCCTATAAGTTTGGCCGTGTTAAGCCACTTTGTCAAAGTATTTGTCTAGCAATTGTGGTATCAGAGCCTTTGGTTTGTGGGTGACTATGACCTCTTCTTCTCCATCTTCACCTCCTCCCTCTTCTCTTCTAGCTTCTTCTTACCGCTTCCATCTTCCCCCTTCCCCTTCTATTCGCTAGTCTACATCTAATAAGCTGGCCTATCCCCATGAGGTTAATCTTTTAGATGATACACAAAAAATTACTGAAATAGACCTTCCTCTAGTCAATCTTTATCATGCTTTTGCCAAAAAGTCTCCTTCCATTATCCGTAGTATTAAAACTCTCATCAAACAACCTTCTCGTATGGAAAAGGAGTGTGTTCAAGCTTCCTCTTTTGATCAACATAAGATTCCTGTGACGTCTCGAGAACAATTTGTTATTCTTGAAATTCCAGTTGAATTTCCAGGCCATTGGATTTCTCAAGGATATACACATGTTCATTTTGGTGTCGCCTAGCCTTGTCTTATCATGGCCGTAAGGGCTTACATGTTCCAACAAGATTAACTCTTCTAGATACCTGATATCTAGAGTATCAACATGCATGCATTGGATCTTTTGAAACCACGCTTAATTGTGGCACAATAGTTTTTACTTTCTATCCCAACTTCAATATCGCTTTGGATGATCCTCAACTCCATCACTTTTTGAAAGTCCAACTACAGATCACTAGTGCTGATTAAGTTTTAGACACCTACCAAGTCACTCTTCATTATCAAATGGCTTATCGGGTCCAAAATCATGCCTTTGATTTAGTACTCCCTGTTACTAATAATGCTTTGCTCATCACTGTTAATACTCATCGAAGAGCCACATATACCCATGTTCCGCGACAAATTCTAAAAGAGAACTTACAAAAGTTACTTCCCTCTTTTTGGATTACCAATTATAAAAAAACTGCATCAAAGATTTGTCCCTATACAATCCATGGAACTTGAGTTTACCAAAAAAGCTGATGGTACTGTAGAAATCATCTCTTAGAAGGGAGAATCTTCCACTTCTCCCCTAGGAATTTTTTCTTCCTCCATCTCAATGGTGCAACCAGTTCCACATCCTCTTTCAGTACCTGTCGAGTCCTTATCTAAGGATGGCCTCCCCATCCATTCTTTTACTCAGGACAACCATGTTTTTTGGGAGACTTGTCATTGTGACAGTTGTTGTAATGAAGCCATGGAAGATGACTCCCTCAAGCATAAAAGGAAATCTTCTGATAAAAAGCTGAAAGCCAGATATAATCAAGGGGACAAAACAATTGACACTTTGGGACAACCCTCTAGAAAATTTGACTATCTTGTCAAATATACTCCTCCTTTTTGGTCATCTCCAAACCAAGTCCTCATAATTCTAATGTATCAACCTACAAGACCTTATGATGATGATTTTCCTGCTTTACAAGAACAGGTTAAAGACAGAGTTCAAACTTTTCTCCAAGTTCACAATCCTCAAGGTGTTGATGCTGATAGCCGCCTTAAACAAGTTACCCAAGCTGAAGTTGTTCTCAATTGGCAAAGTCAAAATGCCATTGCTCAAAATTCTATTTTTCATCATATTGAATCTAAGGTTGACTTGGTGCAGACTAATCTGAAAAACATGACAGTTTATGTTGATTCTCAAATTTTACATCTCGAACAATTGTGTGCTGAAATTCAACAAAGGATCTCTACCATTCATGAGTATCTACTCATTCAAGCTTCTACTAGTAGACATGCAGACCCTCAGAAGGAATAAGAAATTCACTCTCTCAAAATACAACTCAAGTCGCTTCAGACCGAATTAGCCAAATCCAAATCCAAGCCTTTACCATTCTCTGAACCTTCACAGACTAGGATGAACTCCTATTACCCAGACCCTTATTGGGCTAAACATTCCCCTTCTTACAACCCCCAACCTTCACCTCCCACACCTCAATTATTTAGAAACCCAGATACTGAAAAACTTTTCAAACCTCTCTCCAAACGTGATAAAAGGAAAACCTAAATACTAACTCTTTCCAAAAAACCCAAATCATCAGCCCCTATCATCTCCTCATCCTCTGATTCTTTTGAATCAAAAAAGCATGAACCAGATGACCCTTTCCAAGACTCCCAAGACCCTTATCAACTTATGATTCAATCAAACCAACCCTCCAACCCTATCTAGTCTTTACTTACTACATATTCCCACCAGACTATTCCTAAAATCCTAACTCATGAACCCCTTGTTAATACATCTAAAGAAGAGACTCCTGATGATGACACTCTTGTAGCTTCTGAAGCATCTATTACTAAAGATGATTCTTCTAACACTTGTTCCATGCCACCATTATTAATGGTTGATCCTCCTCTAGCACATTCATCAAATCCTCAATCTTTTCGGACTTGGCAAGAGCCTCCTCCGACCTCTACCAGAAGAGTTAGTGTAGATGAACCAGTTAGCAGTGATGATTGATTGTGCATCAAAAGTGTCATTAAGTCTCTTATTTTATATATGTATTTATTGTTTTTATTTGGTTGTTTTTATAATAATTGATGTGTTTTTTAGTAATGAAGTTTGTTTTAATGTTTCGATAGGTTTTTGGAGCTTAAATGAATTAATTCATAAAATTCAACGTCGGAATTCAGAACAAAGAATTGAAGAGACATTTAGTTGAAGATTGAAGCAAATCTTGGTTCAAATAAGTGCTCCAAATTTGTCCCAAAAATCAATTCTATTCCAATTCTAGAAAAGAATATCATATGATTTATTTCAAGCCCAAACTTGCCTTATGTTGTGTGCAAACTTCAACCATTAAACACTCAAGGTTTCAATGTCAATCTTAGCTCAAATAATAAGTACATTTGTATACTTATTTGATGCTCAAATTCAGCCCAAAATCAGCCCCAAATCAGTCCTAAATCAACCTCAAATCAACCTTCAAATCAACCCAAACACAATCCATTGATCCAAGAAGGCAAGCACATGGATGGAAAGCTGGAAGGGATATTTTAACATTATTTTGGGTCAAAAAGAAGAAGGAGACACCTCATAAATGAGGAAGAAAAACGTGCACCAAAGTAGTTGTAAAGCTGTCTTGATTTGATTTTTCAGAACACCTTTCGGTGTTTTGCCCATAACTTTTGACTCAGGTGTCCAAATGAGCTGTTCTTTAATGATCTGGAAAGGTGACAGAATTGCGTATAAATATGTCTCTAATAGACTTCTAAAAAAAAAAGCTTCTAAGAGGGTCGAATTGCTGTCCAAAGTTAGAGTCAGATTTGTGTCCGAATTTTTTCTGAAATTGTATTGTGTTCTTCTTTATAGATTTCGGTTCTTTAGTTTGTAAAACTTATTTTTTCAGTTGGATTCAAGTTCTTTCATGTTTATTGAAGTGTTCTTATATATAATCATGGTTGGCTAAACTCTTTATTGGATCCAAATCAAGGATAATGGTGATTGAGGTGAGTTCTTTAGGATATGAATGAATCTTAATGTTTATCTTTTTATTTTCTTCATGAATGATTTATTATTGTAAAGAAATTTTAGAAATCATTTAGGTAATGTTATAATCTTGAATTTTTATGCACAAACTTTAGTTTTGGTATAGAGATTGCTTGATTCAATGTCTTACTTAATATGAAAGTACTTGTTCATTCTTAAACAATAATCAATCTTCATCTTTCTAATCTTCATTGTAATATCTTCCGACCTAATATCACCATCGTTGAGATTAAGTTGAGTTATCTTATATATGTTGAAGAAATCACCAATACATCACCATTAAAATTGATTTGGACCAAGACTTACTTTTCTTGTCATTTAAAATCTATTTACATTTTTTTTATCTTTGAAAACAAATCCATCAATTATTTTCAACCAAGTTATTGTTAATTTAATTTCTCTTGAGTTTTTTTTTGTTACTTAGCTTAATTTCCAGATCTAGCTCTCTGTGGATATGACCTCGATCTTACCGAGTTAATTGCTACATCGCACACTCGTGCACTTGCGAGTTAAAACAAGCCGATCATAAAAAGCGGTCAAGCAATTTTGGCGCCGTTGCCGGGGAGCTAGCAAGCAAAGGTAACAAATTTAGATTTGATTATTGGAAAACTAAAAAAAATCATATAAAAAAAATCAATTGGCTGGTTTTACCGCCTAAAAAAAAAATTTACCTTAACGTTTCGGATATTGGACTGTGGACTGGACTATTAATTGTTGGATTTTGGTTGGTTCAACCATTTTTCTTTTATTGTCTACTCTTATTAGTTTCTAATATTTTTCTTGTTTATTTCATTTTATTTTGTTGATATTGTTTTTATTTATTGTCTAAAGTGTTTGGCCGGTATTACCGCCTCTTGTTTATTTCAGTTTATTTTGTTGTTTTGTTATGCTTATTTTTTATATATATATTTATTGTTTGAAGTGCTTGGCCGGTATTACCGCCTTTTTATTCATGCCTGTTATAATTATCTTTTAATGTTTATTATTGTTATTTTTCTTATATTTATTGTCTAAAGTGCTTGGTCGGTATTACCGCCTCTTGTTTATTTCATTTTATTTTGTTGTTTTGTTACAATTATTTTTCTTATATTTATTGTTTGAAGTGCTTGGCTGGTATTACCGCCTTTTTATTCAAGCTTGTTATAATTATCTTTTAATGTTTATTGTTGTTAATAGTGTTTATTAGTTGGAGAGTGAATTTCTTAATTTGTTGTATTTTTATTTTTGAGCTATTACTTTTATTTGCAATTTTTTTTCTTTTTCTTTCCTTTCTTTTCATATTCATATAATTGTTATATTATTATTATTATTATTATTATTTTATCATGGCTAATGTTGAAGATGTAGAGGGTGAAGGGAGTGTTCAAGGTAATGGACCTCCAGAATTCAATGATCAACCTAATTTTTGAACTCTTAGAGAGTATCTTCACCCGGCTAGACAAAGTACACCTTCGTGTATTATCTTACCTCTTAACCAACAAGCTTTCAATTTGAAACCGGGCATGATTCAACTTCTTCCCACATTTCATGGTATGGATTCTGAAAATCCATACATACACATTAAAGACTTTGAAGAGGTATGTAATACTTTTCTTGATAGAACATGCACAGAGGAAACCATTCGGCTTAAATTGTTCCCATTCTCTCTAAAGGATAAAGCCAAGATTTGGCTAAACTCCTTGCGTCCTAGGTCTATAGGTACATGGAGAGAAATGCAAGCTGAATTTTTGAAAAAATACTTCCCCACTCATAGGACAGCAGCTTTACAACGTCAAATGATGAATTTTTCTTGTAGTCCAAATGAGTCATTTCACCAAGCTTGGGAAAGGTTCAAAGACTTGTTAAATGCATGCCCTCATCATGGTTTTGAGATGTGGAGGTTAGTGAGTTTCTTTTATGACTCTCTTACCACAGATTTTAAAAAGCTAGTGTCAACCATGTGTAATGGTGAGTTTTATGACAAAGAACCAAGTGAGGCCTTTGATTTTTTTGATCAATTGGCTGAAAACACAAAGCAATGGGAGACTTCTCTCCCAGTTCATGTTGAGTCTAGAAACACCATTTCTCATTCAAGTGGGAAGTTTCAATTGAAAGAGACTGATGACCTCAATGCTAGATTAGCCTCATTGGCTAGGAAAGTAGAGTCTCTTGAGATTAAAAAAGTGCATGTCATAAGTGAACAACAACAGGAAAGTTGTGTTGTTTGTGAAAGCAAATGGCATAGGACAACTGAATGTCCTACCATTCCAGCCTTCAAGGAAGTGCTATATGGCCAAACTTCTGATTCAAGTAATGTTAGAAAGCCATTTTCAAACCAAGTAGGCAATCCCTACTCTGAGACCTATAATCCTGGATGGAGGAACCACCCAAATTTTGGATGGAGAAATGAGGGCTCTTCAGTACCTCAAACATTTCAACCTCCACCCCAACCATTTCATGCTCCCACACATAACACATACCAACCACCTCATAAGAGATCCTTAGAGGATACTCTTCAACAATTCATGCAAACGCAAGGAGGAATCAACAACCAAGTTTACAAATTCCAAGACCAGACCAATAGGACCTTAGATGACATTCGAAGTCAACTAACTAAGTTGACTCAATCACTAAGCATTCAAGAGAAGGGAAAAATCCCAGCTCAACCAATGCCCAATCCTAGAGGTCAGGTACACATGAGTGAATCCTCACCTAGTGAACCTTCAAACCATGAACAAGTCCAAGCCATCACTACCCTTAGAAGTGGAAAGATTGTTGATAAAGGTGTAGGTTTTAGGATTCCTAAAGGTATTGTGGAGGAGAAATCTAGGGAAAGTGAAGAGGGAATCAAAACACAAGTGACAAATGAGAGTTTGAGTGACAAAGAAGGTGAGATAAATGAGAAAGAGATGAGTGAGAAAGGAGATGATTTAAGAAAGATTGGAGTCAAAATGAGTGATTTAGAATTTGTTCCTAGAGCACCATTTCCACAAAGGTTAGGAAAACCTAAACAAGATCTTATGAACTCGAAAATCTATGAATTGTTCAAACAAGTGAAAGTCAATATTCCACTCCTTAATGCAATTAAACAAGTTCCATCTTATGCAAAGTTTCTTAAGGATTTATGCATAGTCAAAAGGAGATTGAATGTGAAAGAAAGAGCCTTTCTAACTGAACATGCTAGTGCCATCATCCAGTTTAAGACTCCTCCCAAATACAAAGATCCTGGTTGTCCTACCATTTCATGCATTATTGGAAGTCATAAGATAGATCAAGCTTTGTTGGATTTAGGAGCAAGTGTGAATTTAATACCCTACACTATTTACGAACAATTAGGTTTAGGAGAAATCAAGCCTACTCGAATCACCCTTCAATTAGCTGATAGGTCAATCAAGATTCCCAGGGGTATCGTTGAGGATGTGTTGGTCCAAGTAGATAAATTCTACTTTCCTGTTGATTTTGTAGTATTAGACACCGCACCAATTCAAGGTTCTAATGCCCCCATCCCAGTCATCTTAGGGAGACCTTTCCTAGCTACATCCAATGCCTTAATTAACTATAGGAATGGGGGGATGAAATTGTCTTTTGGGAATATGACTGTGGAGATGAACATATTCAATATCTCCAAACAAATCGGGGAACATGAGGACATTAGAGAGGTAGATTTCATCCAAACAGTTTGTTAAGAACACTTTGAGAGAGTGTGGATCAAGGATCCATTGGAGAGAACTTTAATTCATGATGAAAGATTTTGTTCTTTGGAATGTGTTGATGAGGAAGTAAGAGAACTCGAGACTTATCTAGATCCAATGCCTATTATGTCAATAGGTCAATGGACCCCATCATTTGAGCCTTTGATTTCACCCCAAGTGAAAGTTGAGGAATCTCTTGCCCAGCCTGATAAACTAGAAAGGAAGCCTTTACCGAGTGATCTTAAGTATGCATTTATAGGGGAAGATGAATCATATCCTATTGTGATCTCATCAAAACTTAGCATAGAGCAAGAACACAAACTTTTGAGAGTGGTGAGAAAACACAAGAAAGCAATTGGGTGGAAAATTACTGACTTGAAAGGAATTAGCCCTCTTTTATGTACACATAGAATCTATCTTGAAGAAGAGGCTAAATCTATGAGGCAAATGCAAAGACGATTGAACCCAAACATGAAGGAAGTAGTGAGAGGTGAAGTGCTTAAGCTACTTGATGCAGGTATCATTTACCCTATTGCAAACTCAAAATGGGTTAGTCCAACCCAAGTTGTCCCAAAACAATCTGGAGTCACGGTAGAGAAGAATGAAAATAATGAGCTGGTACCAACTAGAATCCAAACTGGATGGCGTATGTGCATTGATTATCGTAAATTGAACATGGTGACTAGGAAGGACCATTTTCTGCTTCCATTTTTAGACCAAGTGCTTGAAAGAGTAGCTGGAAGAGCTTTCTATTGTTTTCTGGATGGATACTCAGGTTACAACCAAATTGAGATTTCTTTAGAAGACCAAGAAAAAACCACTTTCACTTGTCCTTTTGGTACTTATGCTTATAGAAGAATGCCATTTGGTTTGTGTAATGCACCAGCCACTTTTCAAAGGTGTATGATGAGTATCTTTAGTGACATGGTGGAAAATTTTTTGGAAGTTTTCATGGATGATTTTTCAGTTTATGGGGATTCTTATGAGTTGTGTCTAATGAATCTAGAAAAAGTTCTTGAAGGTGTGAAGAGAGCAATCTTGTACTCAATTGGGAGAAGTGTCATTTTATGGTGACACATGGCATTGTTTTAGGTCACATTGTCTCTTCAAAAGGGATAGAGGTAGATAAGTCAAAAGTGGAAGTCATTCAAAAATTAACTACCCCTAAGACTGTGAAAGATGTGAGATCCTTTTTAGGACATGCTGGTTTTTATCGAAGATTCATTCATTCTTTTAGTACCATTGCCAAACCATTGTGTAACTTGTTGTCATAAGATGTCCCATTTAATTGGACATCAAAATGTCAAGAAGCTTTTGAAAAGCTTAAAGGGTTGTTGACAACTGCACCAATCATACAAGCTCCTGATTGGTCTTTACCATTTGAACTGATGTGTGATGCTAGTGATTTTGCGGTTGGGGCTGTTTTAGGGCAAAGAAAAGACAAGAAACCTCATGTCATATATTATGCTAGCAAGACTTTGAATGATGCTCAATTGAATTACACTACAACTGAAAAAGAACTGTTAGCTGTGGTCTTTGCATTAGACAAGTTTAGGTCTTATTGATTAGTACTTAAAAATCTTATTTGGTTGGATCTCTTGTTATTGTTTTCACTGATCATGCAGCATTGAAATATTTGCTCACAAAACAAGATGCCAAACCACGTTTGATTCGATGGATCCTCCTACTCCAAGAGTTTAACATTGAAATTCGAGATAAAAAGGGAGTAGAGAATGTAGTAGCTGATCATTTGTCTCGTCTTTCAAGCTATAAGACCATAATTGATGAATCTCCAATAAATGAACTCTTTGCTGATGAAAATTTATTTTGTGCAGGTACTGTCTCTTACATTGGTTCTCCATGGTATGCTGACATAGCAAATTACCTAGCCACAAGTCAGATTCCTTCTCATTGGTCTAAACTTGACAAACAAAAATTCTTGCGCAATGTGCGCACCTTTTTTTGGGATGACCCCTACCTATTTAAATATTGTCTTGACCAAATTATTAGGCGGTGTATCCCTCATCATGAAATTCCAGGGGTTATTAATTTTTGTCATGCATTAGCCTGTGGTGGGCATTTCTCTTCCAAGAAAACCATTGCCAAAATCTTGCAGTGTGGTTTTTATTGGCCTACCATGTTTAAAGATGTTCATGCCTTCTGTGTTGCATGTGACCGATGCCAACGACTAGGTAGCCTCACTAGGCGTAACATGATGCCCCTTAACCCCATCCTTGTTTTGGAAATATTTGATTGTTGGGGGATTGATTTCATGGGACCTTTTCCAAGTTCATTTGGTTACCAATTCATCCTTGTAGCTGTTGATTATGTGTCTAAATGGGTGGAGGCCATTGCATCTCGAACCAATGACCATCGAGTTGTGGTCAAATTCTTGAAAGAAAATATTTTCTCTCGTTTTGGCATGCCCCGGGCTATAATTAGTGATGGGGGAAAACATTTTTGTAACAAGCCCGTTGGGATTTTGATGAGAAAATATGGTGTAATTCACAAGGTCAGTACCCCCTATCACCCACAGACTAGTGGCCAAGCTGAGTTGGCAAATAGGGAGATCAAGAACATTTTAGAGAAAACAGTCAATCCAAACCGTAAAGATTGGTCCCTACGACTAGTTGATGCTTTGTGGACATATCGCACTGCTTATAAGACCTCTTTAGGAATGTCTCCTTATAGGCTAGTTTATGGAAAGCCTTGTCATCTCCCTGTTGAGATTGAGCACCGTGCATATTGGGCCATTCGGCAATTCAATGACAATGAAAACGAGGTTGGCAAAAATAGAAAGCTTCAATTGGATGAATTAGAGGAGTTGAGAAATGATGCATTTGAAAATGCAAAAATTTCAAAACATAAGATGAAAACTTTGCATGATAAACATATTCTTAGAAAATCCTTTCATGTTGGTCAAAAGGTTCTCTTGTATAATTCACGATTACATCTCTTTCCTGGGAAGTTGAGGACAAAATGGACTGGTCTATTTGTGATTAAATCCATCTCTGAGCATGGTGCATTTGAGGTAGAAAATCCCAAGAATGGAAATATTTTCAAAGTAAATGGTCATCGATTGAAACCTTATCTTGAAAATGTTGTGGCTGAATTTGAGACATTGGATCTTCAAGATCCAATACCATTGTAGTATTAGAAGTAATGAGTTTTTATTTTTATTTTATTTTTATTTTTATTTTTCATTTTTATTATTTTTTCTTCTTTCTTCCATCTCTTATATTTTCGTGTTCATGCATTCAGGACAATGCATTATTTTAAGTTGGGGGGTGTGAGGTTCTTTATTTAAAAAAAAAAAAAACATCAATGTTTTCTTTTAGTTGTGATATGCAGGTTAAAAAAAAAATCAAGCAAGAAGTCAGCTCATGCCCAATTCAATCAAACATTCATCCTTGAAAACAGAAGGGGAGTAACAATTTTCTAATCTTTATACTTTTCTTCTCTTTCTCTTTTACATTGAGGATAATGTAAAACTTAATTTTAGATATTTCATTATGTTGAATGCTTGAGATAACCATGCTTGTTAAAAAAAAAAAAAAACTTGCATTCGTATGTGAATGAGACTTGTTTAGGATCATCATTATATTTTTGGATTCATTATTATGTTGAACATTGCATACTTTAATTTGGGATAGATAATATCTTATAAAGCAAGATATAGCATACTTTTTTTTAAGATTACTGAAATACATCTTTCCTTGTAAAAGTTGTGTGAGTTGTGTGATTATGCATGAAAGATGAGTATGATGCTTTACTTGTGATTATCCCTTTTGATCCAGTCCTAAACAAGGTTTAAGTAAATAGAGTAATAATTATTACACAAATAAATAAATAAATGTGTACAAAGTTCTATCTACTCCAATGTTTTGAGTTGCTCAGTAACTAGGGGTATTCATCACAAATGTTTATCTTTACGTCAAACGGCAGCTTAAAATATGAGTATGCAAAGCACTTTAAGTTTGTGACTTTGTGAGTAACCGGGTACATTCATCACAAATGTTTGTATTCGCGTCAAAAGGGAAGTGACTACTTAAAGAAAAAGAATAAATCATATCTTAAAAAAAAAAAAAAGAAAGAAAGAAAAAAAGAAAGAAAAAAAATATATAGATATTTCTCTAGTTTGCTACCTTGTTTGTGTTGGTGAGAAGGGAAGATTACAAGTTGAGTTTTCATATGAATCAATTATGTTGGTTGCACGATAAATATGACTGAATTTGGAAATTTTGTATGGATGTTTGATTTAGAGAATGTGAGTATGCTTATTTTTCTTTATTTGTTATTGTGTACACTAAGTTAAAGATACCAATGTTTGCATGATAGGTCCTTCAAGTGTGATGAATCGAGCCTAATTATGGTTGTTATTATTATTATTTTTATTTTAAAGGTTTTATGTTTTCTTTTGCTTGAGGACTAGCAAAATCTAAGTTGGGGGGTGTGATTGTGCATCAAAAGTGTCGTTAAGTCTTATTTTACATATGTATTTATTGTTTTTATTTGGTTGTTTTTATAATAATTGATGTGTTTTTTAGTAATGAAGTTTGTTTTAATGTTTCGATAGGTTTTTGGAGCTTAAATGAATTAATTCAGAAAATTCAACGTCGGAATTCAAAACAAAGAATTGAAGAGACATTTAGTTGAAGATTGAAGCAAATCTTGGTTCAAATAAGTGCTTCAAATTTGTCCCAAAAATCAATTCTATTCCAATTCTAGAAAAGAATATCATATGATTTATTTCAAGCCCAAACTTGCCTTATGTTGTGTGCAAACTTCAACCATTAAACACTCAAGGTTTCAATGTCAATCTTAGCCCAAATAATAAGTACATTTGTATACTTATTTTATGCTCAAATTCAGCCCAAATTCAGCCCTAAATCAACCCCAAATCAACCTTCAAATCAACCCAAACACAATCCATGATCTTACATGTCCACACAACAAATAACAATTGATTTATTTTGGGTAATCGATTGATCCAAGAAGGCAAGCACATGGATGGAAAGCTGGAGGGGATATTTTAACATTATTTTGGGTAAAAAAGAAGAAGGAGACACCTCATAAATGAGGAAGAAAAACGTGCACCAAAGTAGTTGTAAAGCTGTCTTGATTTGATTTTTCAGAACACCTTTTGGTGTTTTGCCCATAACTTTTGACTCAGGTGTCCAAATGAGCTGTTCTTTAATTATCTGGAAAGGTGACAGAATTGCCTATAAATATGTCGCTAATAGACTTCTCGAAGAAAAGCTTCTAAGAGGGTCGAATTGCTGTCCAAAGTTAGAGTCAGATTTGTGTCCGAATTTTTTCTGAAATTGTATTGTGTTCTTCTTTATAGATTTCGGTTCTTTAGTTTGTAAAACTTATTATTTCAGTTGGATTCAAGTTCTTTCATGTTTATTGAAGTGTTCTTATATATAATCATGGTTGGCTAAACTCTTTCTTGGATCCAAATCAAGGATAATGGTGATTGAGGTGAGTTCTTTAGGATATGAATGAATCTTAATGTTTATCTTCTTATTTTCTTCATGAATGATTTATTATTGTAAAGAAATTTTAGAAATCATTTAGGTAATGTTATAATCTTGAATTTTTATGCACAAACTTTAGTTTTGGTATAGAGATTGCTTGATTCAATGTCTTACTTAATATAAAAGTACTTGTTCATTCTTTTGATTCAATGTCTTACTTAATATGAAAGTACTTGTTCATTCTTAAGCAATAATCAATTTTCATCCTTTTAAATTTCATTGTAATATCTTCCGATCTAATAGCACCATCGTTGATATTAGGTTGAGTTATCTTATATATGTTGAAGAAATCACCAATACATCACCATTAAAATTGATTTGGACCAAGACTTACTTTTTCTTGTCATTTAAAATCTATTTACATTTTTTTTATCTTTAAAAAAAAATCCATCAATTATTTTCAACCAAGTTATTGTTAATTTAATTTCTCTTGAGTTTTTTTTTGTTACTTAGCTTAATTTCCAGATCTAGCTCTCTGTGGATATGACCTCGATCTTACCGAGTTAATTGCTACATCGCACACTCGTGCACTTGCGAGTTAAAACAAGCCGATCATAAAAAGCGGTCAAGCACTTATGCTAAATTTTTAAAAGATTTGTGCATTATGAAGAGAAAACTGAATGTGAAAAAGAAAGCCTTTTTAGCCAAACAAGTAAATGTCATTCTTCAGAACAATAATGCTTTGAAATATAAAGAGCCTGGTTGTCCTATAATTTGTTGCTTTATTAGAGAACATAAAATTGAAAGAGCTTTACTTGATCTTAGAGCTAGTATGAATTTACTTCTATATTTAGTTTTTTAGAGTCTCAATCTAGGTGAGTTAAAACCAACTTCTGTAACTCTTTTACTTGCCGATAAATCTGTAAAAGTGCCTAAAGGAATAATTGAAGATGTGTTAGTACAAGTTGATAAATTTATTTAATCTGTAGATTTTATTGTCTTGGACACACAACATGTTGAAGCATGTAATTCATTTGTTGTTATTTTAGGACGTTTGTATCTTGCAACTTCTAATACAATAATTAATTGTAGGAATGGACTGATGAAGCTATCATTTGAAAACATGACATTAGAGATGAATATTTTCAACATTTGCAAGCAACCTGAAGATGATAATGAATTACAAGAAGTAGATCATATTGAGGAATTAGTTTATAATCAACTTGAATCTACTTTAAGTATAAGTTGGATGAATTTAAAGATTTGCAAATGATTTATTCTCAAGAAGAAATCACATGCTGAAAAAGGCACCAAAAATATTGATGCGCATCTTTTATTAAGAGTGACAAAAAATTCGACATCCGACATCACACTAATCAATGATTACTTTCCTAAAAATCCTTACTTTCTTTTAGTCCAATGCCTTGGTATAATAAAAATATCAATTTTCATGCTTCAAGAGATTTGCCAACTCATTGGAGTACCCAAGACAAAATAAAGTTTTTAAGCGATATGCAAAACTTTTATTGGGATGACCCTTACTTATTCAAATATTATCCTGATCAAATATTTCAAAGATTCATTCCCAACAATGAGGTAAGTAGTGTCATTAAACTTTGTCATTTTAAAGCATGTAGGAGTTATTTCTTATAAAAAACGACAACTATAAAAATATTTCAAAATGGATTTTATTGGCCCACCATGTTCAAGGACTCACATGCATTCTGCAATGCTTGTGAAAATTGTCAAAAGTTAGGATTTATTTCAAAACATAAGGAATTTTTAGATAATCTTTTGGTGACTTTTGAGACATATCCTGGTGGAGATGTGCATTGTGCATTTCATGATTTATGACCCTATTTTCATAAAGACATAATCGACTTAGTCTTGGAAATCTAACTAAAAAAGACCCTATTTGTCAATTTTTAAGAAAACTAGATGGGAAGCCTATCCTCGACCCATTGAGAGCGTTTAAATTGTTTTTGGATGTAAAACCAAGGAAAGATGTGAGCCACAATCACAACTACCTGTACATATACATGCTTTTTCAAAAATAAATAAATAAATAAATAAAGAGAGAGAGAGAGAGAGTGTAAGTGTGAGACTCTAGTTAGCTTACATATAGGTAGTATGATTGCATTTTCAAGTTCTCATCTATAAAATCTTCTCTTCCTTCCCTTCATTTCTACTCAACCAATACATTCAACAAATATAGAAGTGTATAGAGATGACAAGTTCCTCAGGTCATTATATAAGAAATGTTTCTGTTTTTGATGGATCTAGTCTTGGGAAAGAAAAGGAGTTTTTAGAATCAGTAAATTATCTTAGTCAGGTGCTAGCTAGTTGAGAGAAAGATTCATTTAGTGTATAGGAAAGACAGTCTTGGGTTAATGGGAGGTGTGTCAATAGCTGTATTTTTAGGAGTTAGTCAAGTTTTGGGGGTTGTCCCCAAAGCTTTAGCACAAGGGGACATCATTGGAAAAAGAATTGGAGAGGAACTACAGGTCTTCACAATGTTTGTTCGAATGACTGCAATGTTTGTTCGAATGAATGCAATGTTTAACCATGTTGATCCCTTCATTATCTTACCAAGTGGTCTGGGCACATTGAAAGAGATCTTTTATATGTCCTTTTGGGCCTAACTACACATTCACCATAAACTCATAGGTTTGTTAAATGTTAATGGTTATTATAATAAGTTGTTGTTGTTTTTTGATCATGATATGGAACAACAATTTCTAACATCTTCAGCACAACAAATCATAATCTTTGCTGCTACTACTGAAAAATTAATTAACCAACTACAATATTTCATTCTTATAATTGATCCCTCTATGAGTCACATAAATTGGTTATCTAGAGAAAGCCGTAAAAAGCATAGATTGGATTTGAGCCTTCATTTGTGAATCTTTGTGTCTTTTGGTTTTATTATTATGTTTTGTTGTTTCTTATATTTGTTTAAGTGTGTTTCAGGTTTGTCAGTGTTTGTTATTTCAGGTGATGTTTTCTATACTCTATCTTTCTACGTTATGATATTGAGGACAATGTCTCATTTTGATTGGGGGGAAAGGGTAGTAGTTGAAAAAAAAAATTAACTAACTTTGTTTTCTATTTCATAAAGTATGTGTAAAATTGTTGTTACTAGGATGACAGAATAAATAAGCTCTTTTGTTAAAGTTACTCTTGAGACACATTAATAACCATTCTTAACAAGATCTATCATAATACTTCTTGAAATATTTAGGTTTACAAACTCTCGCATTGTTATCACTTAATTTTGCTCATATGCTCATTTAACATGTATTCTTAAACTTTAATTTTCCCGCACATACTTTAGCATATGATTGTGGGTTGTACATTGGATTATTACATTATTTACGTTCTTTTATCAAAGGTAACAACTAAGGGAAAGGGATAGTATATAATTTTTTAAAAAAAAAAAGCAAAAAGCAAAAAAAAAATAATGATAATAAAATTATAGATAAGTTTGGTTTTGTGACCTCCCTAACCTAAGCAATTAAGCTCGAAGGGGTGTTTTAACACCTAATACCCTAAAGTCAACTGACTTGGGAGTTATTGACCCAACATTTGTTATATAGGTTAAGGAGAAAAGCTTAAGGAAATCAAACATTGCACTATCTATGTATTAGTATCTACAACCCGAGCTACTAAGCTCGTAGGGGTGTCTCAACACCTAATGCCCTAAGACCAACTGGTTTGGGAGTTATTAGCTGAAAGCTCGTTATATGGGTTAAAGATGCATTGTGTTTTAAGTTGCATGTATATATATTTTTTTTTTAAAAACTCAACCCAAGAAAGTTAACCTTAAACATTAGAACAAAAATTTTATTTTCTTCCAAGTAAAGCCCCATAACTATGTGTTGATATATTGAGCATAAAATAAAGGTTTATTAATATCTTGTTTAAGAAATATTGAGCAGATATATAAATTTAATGAGAAGTTGAATGATGAATACCTTGCTTTGTGGAATTTGCAAATTATTTTTCTATTTTAATGCTTTGATTACTAAGGACTAGTAATAAGTTGGTTGGGAGGTGTGATTAGTACTTAAAAGTGTATTTTTATCAAGGTTTTATATCATCATTTTGCACTTGAAGTATCAATAACTTGTTAACTAAAACATGTTTTATAATAACATATCTAATAATATAAGATACATTTGATTTGTGGTAAATGTTCATTTTAAATACTGGCCTATCACATAAATAAAAGGATTGATTGATGAGTTTAAGAACTGAAATTGAAAGGACAAAGAGATGGCCAAACTTAGAAAAAAGATGTTGGCGCAATCCAAACCAGAATACTATTCGATAATTAGGTCATATCTGGAGCTATAGATCTCGGATTTAGGTCTACTTTATATAGATGGAAAGGTGACATAGGCTTACAACTTTTATATGGAACCTAAATTTAAAAAGACCATTTTCAAATCCAAATAGTAGCAACAATTAAGAAGTCCGAATTTATCCTACAGCCCGAACACTATTTAGTGTTTAGCCCATATCTGAAGTTCTAAAAATCCAAATGACCTCAATATATTTTTTCCTGGAAAGCTGAGACAATTTCCTAGAACTTTCATGTTTCAAGTGTTCTAGTGATGTTATTAATGGCGTTTTAGGCAAATAAGAAAAGATAAGAATTTCCACCAAGTCAATAATTGACCATCCACTTATCAATTAGTCATCAAATCAATAGTTTCCAATTTTGGCCTATAAAAGGAGGCATTTGCCATGCATTTAGGCATCTTGGTTTTGAGATCAAGATCATGCTCTTGCTTTCTCTCTTTATGTTTTTGTAATGCTTAAGTTTTGCATTCATTAATATCAAGTTTATGCCTTTCCTTTACTTAGTTAACTTTTATCTTATTTATATTATTTTGATTATTTATGTTTCTTTCTTTCATTATGTTTAGGTAAGTTTACTACGTCAAGATGAAAAGGTTACAATAATGATTTAAGAATAAGTAATATAAACTCAATATGGACCTTAATGTTTAATACTAACATGTTTTGTATTTGTTATCCTGTTCACTCTTTAATACTTTGCTTGTTAAATGATTAATCTAGATTTATGTTGTATGACACTTGGTACAACAAATACTTGGCACTTTCATAACCCATACGGTATAGTATAACCGACACCTATTCTATGAAAGGAACTTGATTTGTTGTTAACATAAGTTATAAACATGAATGCCTGACAATATTTACAAGTATTAGCATTAATCAAATAAGATATCTAATATAATCATGTTAACAATTTGTGATCTGATTAGAACCTTCTTTGTATGTGATTTCCATTTAAGTAATAAGAGTTTATACTATAATTGTTTGAAATATCAATTAGTGGATCCTCTAACATTGACATTTGTTGTTATCATTGTTTAATCCTCACATTGATCTTTTATCTCAAAGTTATCATCAACTTTTTCTTCTTCTACTAATACTACTACTATTACATAGAAAAAGATAGTGGTGCAGTCCAAACTGGAACACTGTTTGGTAATTGGGTCATATCTGGAGCTGTAGACCTTGAATTTAGGTTTACTTTATATGGATGGAAAGGTAAAACATAGGCCTACAACTTTCATATGGAGCCCAAAATTTAAAAAGGCCATTTCCAAGTCCAAATTGTAGCAACAATAAAGAAGTCTGAATCTGTCCTGCAGCCCCCGTACTGTTTAGTGTTTGACCCATATCTGGAGTTCTATAAGTCCAAATGACCTTCATTTTTTTTTTCTGAAAATATAAGATAATTTTCTAAAACTTTCATTTTTAAATGGTTCCAATTCTGACGTTATCAATGATGTTTTGGGCAGACAAGAGAAGATAAGGATTGTCACCAAGTCAACAGTTGTCATCAAATCAATAGTTTTCAATTTTGGCCTATAAAAGAAGGCATTTGCCATGCATTTAGGCATCTTGGTTTCTAGATCAAGATCATGCTCTTTCTTTCTCTCTTTGTATTGCTTATGTTTTGCTTTCATTAATATCAAGTTTATGCCTTTCATTTCATTTCCTTTACTTAGTTAAATTTTATCTTATTTATGTTCTTATTTTATTTATTTATTTATTTTTCTTTCTTTCATTATGTTTAGCTAAGTTTATTATGTCAAGTTGAAAAGGTTACACTAATGGTGTAAGAATAAGTATAATATAAACTCAATATGGATTTTAATGTTTGATACTAACATGTTTTGTATTTGTTGTCTTATTCACTCTTTAATACTTTGCTTGTTAAATGACTAATCTAAATTTATGTTGTATAACACTTGGTACAAGAAATGCTTGGCACTTTCACAGCCCATACTATGTGGTATAACTGACACCTGAGCTATGAAAGGAGCTTGATTTGTTGTTAACGTAAGTTATAATCATGAATGCCTAATGAGATTACAAGTATTTGCATTAATCGAATAAAATAACTAATGTAATCATGTTAACAATTTATAATTTGATTGGAACCTCCTTTGTGTGTGGTTTCCAATTGAGTAATAAGAGTTTATACTATACTTGTCTGACATATCATTAGTGGATCCTCTAACCTTGACATTTATTATTATCATTGTTTAATCTTTATGTTAATCTTCCATCTCAAAGTTCTCATCAACTTCTTCTTCTTCTTCTATTATTATTATTGTGACTATTAATATTATTACTACTACTATTACTAGTATTATTACTATTATTATTATTATTAGTAGTATGATTATTGTTATTGTTGTTGTTGTTGTTGTTGTTACTATTGTTGTTGTTATTGTTGTTGTATTATTGTTATCTATAATTTATACAATCAACCTTCTTGTGGTTCGACCCCAGTCTTGCTAGGTTATTTATTACTTTGACACTCTTGCACTTAGGAGAAGATATTAATCTTTAAGTCGTGTCACAAGACATTGAAGATGTTTTGATTTGTACGTATTGTAAAAAAGGGACATCTGTTGCTACCTAATTTTTTACCTAGATTTTTAATAAATTTTCAGAAAAACCAAGAATATATTAAAAAAAAATCCCACAATATGCTTTTAACATCTTTACATTAGGTGCAACATCTTTTTTCTATGCATTTAGTTGTCAATACATGTTTTTTCATGTGGACATTGAAGTTACTCTTTTTCAAAAATAGAAAATACAAAATTTTTTTTTAAGAAAAATCAAAATTGCAAGAAATTAAAGACCAAGGACTAAAGTGAAAAGGCGAGAGTACTGTATGGTGCTTAATTGATTTTTCCAAGGGTAATTTTGAAAAAAATAATATAAAAGTTAAAGAGTTAATTAAGTACTAAATTGAATAATTCAGAAACCAAAGACCATTTTGTAAATGGTGTTGAAATGCAGGGGTCCAATTACAATTTACCTAAGGGTTTGATTACAAAATTTTAAAACTTTAATGACCAAACTAAAAATGGCCATTCTCATCTCAAAATGACGTAGTTTCAAAGGAAATTGTTCATCACCTTTTTTATTACACTAGGAAAGCCGAATCAGTAGGAAGAAGAAGAAACGATTTGGCTGCCCCATGATGTATGCTGTTACAAAAGGCATAAACTCATGCCATTCTTTGGCTTTATAAAAACCAGAGAAAGATCATGATAAGAGGGGGGCACAAAGAGAAGAAGAATAAGGCTTGAAAAAAAAGATAGGAAAATAAGAACAAAAAACTAGGGGGAAATCCAGAGAGAGCACATAGAGATATGATTGACAAAAAAATATAAGATATGTTAGACAAAGAGTTGTCACCTAACTTATCTAGGAGTCACATAGAGATATGATTGATAAATTATGTTATCTATCTAATTTAATTTATTTTAATTTGTTGAGTCATTAAAGGTTAGATAAATTAAATGGGATCTTAACCCAATGGAAAAATCTATGCGAGATTTCTTGAATTAATAAATAGGGCTATTAATTTGCAAGAAAATAGTGAGAGATCAAATTCATGTTTTTAAAATAAAATAACACAAAACACAAAAAACTTAAATATATAAAAAAACACAAAGCTTAGTCCAATATTGTCAAAAACAATACCTTCCCTAGTGGAGTCGCCATTATGTCGCACGTGCGTGTGCGACGTTAATGGCAAGTTTATTGTTCTTGGTTTGATTTGGGAGTTGCCATCTAATATTTGGTTCAAGGCTATTAGAAAACATGAGTGTACTGATGGTTGTCAGAGATTCACGGGTAAGGAACTGGTTGTGACTAGAGAAGATATTAACACCCTTAATACACCCTACCTGAGGTAAGTTGTTTCGTGGTTTAATGTGATTTAAAGATTTTGAAAGGTGTCTTGTCACTGGCTTATTAAAATGAGAAGAAAAGTTATCCTCGATGATAAGAATCCTTATCTTATTAAATAAAAAAAATCTAATTGTTCTAATGTTAATATAAACGCAAAATAAAATCATCATTTTATTTAATATCAGAAACACGTCTTACATATAAATACGTGATTTTGAATATTAAAAGAAAACAAAGCATTTTTTAATATTTTTTCAAAATATTAGCTAAAATCTCAAGGCTTTAATAAACTAGTTATTAAATCTTAAAATTTATGTAAAAAAACATATCACATGAAAATCTTTATTTTTTTGAGCATTTTTGGCCCTATACAATATAAAACATTTAATATTTTTATTTTTTTATTTTTTATCTTTTTGTTTTTTTAACATTTACAAAATATACATAAAAGAAACTACAAACACACATATCAATTTTTACTATATTTTTCCCATGTAACATGTTTATAACCTAACATAATTTTTTTTTAAATAATAGTAATTTAAATATATATTCCAACATGTAAAAGTTACTAAACAGACCCCTAAAAATTCAAGAATTGTAAATCCTTATGGAATCTACAGGAATAGTAGTGGCGTATCTGCTCCTTGCCCCGCTGATATTAGCGACTTGTGGGTTCACACGTTGCCATAAGAAAATTCAGGCAACGAGGGATTTGAAATGGTTTCCTCCCCCTTTTCCATCCTCAACGATGGTCACCTGTAAAAACACCCAAAAACACAACAACGTGGTTGATTTTAATTTTTCTTTCCTTTTCAGATCTGTTCTTGGTCTTCTCCTTTTTCAGACCTGTTTCACTTTCTTCTTCTCCCTTTAGGTGGTTGACGATTCTGTTAGTCAATCATGGGGAAAGAAAGGAATGGTTGTGGGGTTGTTTTTGCTGGGAAAGGGACAACATTGGATCTGTAGGCACCTAAAATTTTGTGTTGGCTGGGAGGTTTTGATGAAGGCCGGTTTGTGTTGATGAGGGCATATTTGTTGTGGTTGACGGTGAGGGAAGAGATGAGGATTTATGGGTTGCTAGATCCATCGTTAGGATGGCTGGTTCGGGTGGTTGGTCCAGGAGGAAGTGTTTGTGGTGTGCTGGGAGGCTAAGAAAGCTGTAATGGTTGGTTGCAATAGTGAAGGAGATGGGGGCTCCTCGTGATGGAGATGAGAGGTCGCGGCTGAGGGGAGAAGGAGCAAAAACAAAGAGGGAAAATGCTAGGTTCGGGGCATATGGTTGTGAGTTAGGGAAGAAATGGCTATAAGAGCAAAAAACCAAGATGCCTAAATGCATGGCAAATGCCTCCTTTTATAGGCCAAAATTGGAAACTATTGATTTGATGACTAATTGATAAGTGGATGGTCAATTATTGACTTGGTGGAAATTCTTATCTTTTCTTATTTGCCTAAAACGCCATTAACAACATCACTAGAACACTTGAAATATGAAAGTTCTAGGAAATTTTCTCAGCTTTCCAGGAAAAAATATATTGAGGTCATTTGTATTTTTAGAACTTCAGATATGGGCTAAACACTGAATAGTATTCGGGCTGCAGGACAAATTCGGACTTCTTAATTGTTGCTACAATTTGGATTTGAAAATGGTCTTTTTAAATTTAGGCTCCATATAAAAGTTGTAAGCCTATGTCTTACCTTTCCATCCATATAAAGTAGACCTAAATCCGAGATCTATAGCTCCAGATATGACCTAATTATCGAATAGTATTCTGGTTTGGATTGCGCCAACATCTTTTTTCTAAGTTTGGCCATCTCTTTGTCCTTTCAATTTCAGTTCTTAAACTCATCAATCAATTCTTTTATTTACGTGATAGGCCTGTATTTAAAATGAACATTTACCACAAATCAAAGGTATCTTATATTATTAGATATGTTATTATAAAACATGCTTTAGTTAATGAGTTATTGATACTTCAAGTGCAAAATAATGATATAAAACCTTGATAAAAATGCTCTTTTAAGTACTAATCACACCCCTCAACCAGCTTATCACTAGTCCTTAGTAATCTAAGCGTTAAAATAGAAAAATAATTTGTAAATTTCACAAAGTAAGGTATTCATCATTCAACTTCTATTAATCTATCCAAATAAACAACTCTTATTAAATTTATATATCTAGTCAATACCTCTTACACAAAATATTAATAAACCTTCCTTTTGTGCTCAATATATCAATACATAGTTATGGGGCTTTACTAGGAAGAAAACAAAATTCTTGTTCTAATATTTAAGGTTAACTTCCTTGGGTTGAGATTTTTTTTTTGTTTTTTTTAAATATATATTCATGTCACTTAAAACACAATGCATCTTTAACCCATGTAACGAGCTTTCAGCTATTGACTCCCAAACCAGTTGGTCTTAGGGCATTAGGTGTTGAGACACCCCTACGAGCTTAGTAACTCCGATTTCCAATACTGATACGTAGATAGTGCAATGTTTGATTTTCTTAAGCTTTTCTCCCGAGCCCATGTAACAAGAGTTGGGCCAATAGCTCCCAAGTCGGTTGACTTTAAGGTATTAGGTGTTAAGACACTCCTTCAGGCTTAATTGCTTAAGTTCGAGAGGCTACGAAACCAAACTTATCTATATTTTTATTATCATTATTTTTTTTTGTTTTTTTTTCAAATTATATACTATCCATTTCTCTTAGTTGTTACCTTTAACAAAAAAACATAAATAATGTAATAATCCAATATGCAACCCACAATCATATGTTAAAGTGTATATTTGAAAATTAAAGTTTAAAAATATATGTTAAATGAGTATATGAGCAGAATTAAATGATAATAATGCGAGAGTTTGTAAACCTGAATATTTCTAGAAGTATTATAATAGACCTTGTTAAGAATGATTACTAAGATGCATCTCTAGAGTTCCTTTAACAAAAGAGCTCGTTTACTCTGCCATCCTAGTAATAACAATTTCGCACATACTTTATGAAATAAAAAACACAGTTAGTAAAAATTATTTTATCAACTACTACCCTCTTCCTCCAACCAAAATGAGACATTATCCTCAATGTCCTAAAATAGAAAGATAGAATATAAAAGACATCACTTGAAATAACGAACACTGACAAAGTTGAAACGCACTCAAACAAAAATAAAAAAACAATAAAACACAATAATAAAACCACAAGACACAAAAATTCACAAATGAAGACTCAAATCCAATCTAAGCTTTTTACGGCTTCCTTAGATGACCAATTTATGCGACTCATGGAGGGATCAATTACAAGAATGGAAGATTGTTGTTGGTCAATTAATTGTTCAGCAGTAGCAACAGAGATTATGATTTATCGTGCAGAAGATGTTAGAAATTCCTGTTTACAGCATGATCAAGAAAAGACAACAACTTATCATAATAACCATTAACATTTAACAAACCTATGGGTTTATGGTGAATGTGTAGTTAGACCCAAGAGAAAATATGAAAGATCTCTTCCAATGTGTCTAGACCACCTAGTAAGGTAATGAAGGCATCGGCATGGTTAAATATTACATTCATTCGAGTAGACATTGTAGAGACTTGTAGTTCCTCTCCAATTGTTTTTCCAATGATATCCCCTTGTGCTAAAGTTTCGGGGACGACCCCCAAAACTTGACTACCTCCTAAAAATACAGTATTGACACACGTCCCATTAACCGGAAACGGCCTCCCCCATATACTAAATGAATCTTTCTCTTAGCTAACACCTGACCAAGATGATTTGCTAATTCTAAAAGCTCATTTTCTTTCACAGGATTAGATCCACCGAAAACACAAATATTTCTTATGTGATGACCTGAGGAACTTGTCATTTCTACACACTTCTATATTTGTTAAATGTATGGGTTAAGTAGAAATAAAAGGAAAGAAGAGAGGATTTTATAGATGAGAATTTAAAAAGGCAATCATACCACATATATATAGGCCAGCAGGAGTCTCACACACACACACTCTCTCTCTCTCTTTTTATTTATTTGTTTATTTATTTATTTACTTTTAAAAAAAGCTTATGTATGTACATGTAGTTGTGATTGTGACTCATATCTTTCCTTGGTTTTACATCCAAAAACGGCTTAAACACCCTCTATGGGTCGGGGATAGGCTTCCCGTCTAGTTTTCTTAAAAACTGGCAAACATGGTATTTTTTAGTCAGATTCCCAACAATAAGTCAATCATGTTCTTTATGAAAATAGGGTCATAAATCATGAATTGCATGATGCATATCTCCACTAGGATGCGTCTTAAGAGTTAATAGAAGATTATCTAAAGACTCCTTACTTAGGCCATCCTTAATGAATTGTATTTTATCTTCATGGTTTATAAATACCATTCCTAAAGAACGACATTGTGCATTACAAGTCCATCTGACACATTGATGACAAACTTTCAGTCATTTTGCACAACATTTCTTAGCAAAAATGCTTTTACTTGTTCTAGACATGTGTAAAATGAAGGAATTAGAGGACTCACCTGATAATCCAAACTTTCCTTCAATCAACCAGCAAATATCTTCAGGAATTCCATGATTCATGATTCATTAACAACCTCAATCTTGCACATCTAGAGTGGTAAATTTTTGGAATGGCATTTTGAGGCAAAGCGGGAAAGTACTTTTTTTAATTTTTCAAGATTAGTGTCCATTTTCATTTTCAAATGAGAATTGGAAGTGAGATTCAAAGAATTGCACAAATATATACATAGATATCAGTTATTATAGAAAACTGAAAGAACCGACTTAAGTCACGAAGTACTATTATCCACCATTTGACCGGGGTGAAAGACACTAGTAAAAATCTCTCAAAAAGAAACACAAAAACAATGTGAGTAAAAAAAAATCAATCTTTATATACAGGATCACCCAATTCAATAGAGTCATTTTCAACTGAAAAATTATCAAAGTAAACTTTCAAACAATGTCCATTTACCTTGAAAACATTATCATTCTTTGGATTCTCGATACACAGGCCCCACATGGATACACATGTTCACAATAAAAGGACCGCTCCATCTTGATCTTAGTTTTCTAGGAAATATAATCGAGAATTATAAAGCAAGATTTTTTGACCAACACTGGATGTTCTTCTCAGTATTTTCTTATTATGAAACTCTTTGATTCTTGCTTTATAAATTCTTGAATTTTCATATGCATCATTTTTCATTTCCTCAAGCTTTTTTATTTATAATTTTCGCAGTTGACTAGCATCATCAAGATTTGAATTGAAAGCTTTAATAGCCCAATAAGCTTTATGTTCAAGTTCCATAAGCAAGTGACAAGGTTTTTCATAGACTAGTTTATAAAGAGACATACCTAATGATGTTTTATAAGCAGTTTGATAAGCACAAAGTACATCATTAAGTCTTAAAAACCAATCTTTCCTATTAGAGTTCACTGTTTTCTCCAAAATGTATTTGATCTCCTTATTAGCAAGCTCTACTTGTCCACTTGTCTGAGGGTGATAAAGGGTGTAAACTTTATGTGTGATTCCATATTTCTTTATTAAAGACTCAAATGGCCTGTTGCAGAAATTTGTTCCACCATCACTTATCATGGCTCTAGGGATTTCAAACCAACTCAAAATATTTTCTTTCAAAAACTTTATCACTATTTTGTGATCATTGTTTCGACTTGGAATTGCCTCTATCCATTTTGACACATAATCTACTATGACTAATATGTACAAGAAACCAAATGATGGAGGAAATGGACCCATGAAATCTATACCCTAACAGTCAAAGATCTGAATGACAAGAATAGGATTTAAAGGCATCATGTGATGTTTTGAAATAGATCCCAACTTTTGACAATTTTCACAAGACTTGCAGAATCATGTGAGTCCTTGAACATGCTGGGCCAATAAAATCCACTTTGTAAGATTTTTGCAGTTGTCTTTCTTGATGAGAAATGGCCCCTACATGCCTTAGAATGATAAAATTTAATGACATTACTTACCTCATTGTTGGGAATGCATCTTTGAAATATTTGATCAGGATAATATTTGAATAAATATGGGTCATCCCAATAAAATTTCTTCACTTTGTTCAAGAACTTTCTTTTCTTTTGGGTACTCCAATGAGTTGGCAATTGTCATGAACAAGAAAATTGACAATATTAGCAAACCAAGGCATTATAGAGACAAAAAATAAAGATTCATCTGGAAAGTAGTCATCAATTGGTGTAATGTCAGTTTTCAAATCTGTTGTCAATTTTGACAAATTATCTGCAACAACATTTTCGGTGTCTTTCTTATCTTTGATTGTGATATCAAATTCTTAAAGTAACAAAATCCACCGCACCAATCTAGCCTTAGAATCTTTCTTAGAAAAAAGATATTTCAATGTTGCATGATCACTAAGAACAACAACAAGTGAGCTAACAAGATAAGACCTGAATTTTTCACATACAAATACTACTACAAGTAATTCTTTTTCAGTGGTGGTGTAATTCATTCAAGTACTATTTAAAGTTTACTTGCATAGTAAATCACATAAGGTTTCTTATCTTTTATTTGTCCCAAAACAGCACTTACGACATAATCACTAGCGTCACACATTATTTCAAAAGGTAATGATCAATCAAGAGGTTGAATGACAGGAGCATAAGTAAGCAAGTTTTTAAGTTTAACAAAGGCTTCTTCACAATGTTCAGTCCATTCAAAAATATTATCCTTTGTTAGAAGGTTACTTAAGGGCTTATATATTACACTAAAATCTTTGATGAACCTTTTATAAAAACCAGTATGTCCTAAGAATGATCTAACATTTTTAATAGATTTTGGTGTTGGCAAGTTAGCAATTAACTCGATTTTAGATTTGTCAACCTCAATTCCTTTTGATGAAACAATGTGACCAAGTACAATACCATTTGTTACCATAAAGTGACATTTTTTCCAATTTAGTACAAGATTCTTCTCTTCACACTTGCTCAAAACCTTTTCTAAGTTAGTCAAACAATCATTAAATGAATTGCCAAAAACAGAAAAATCATCCATAAAAATCTCAAGAAAATGTTCAACCATATCACTAAATATACTGAGCATGCATCTTTTAAATGTGGCTAGTGCATTACATAATCCAAAAGGCATCCTTCGACATTCAAAAGTACCAAATAGACATGTGAAAGTAGTCTTCTCTTGATCTTCTAATGCAATTTTAATTTGGTTGTAACCTGAATAGCCATCTAGGAAACAATAAAATTCATGACTTGCAACTCTTTCTAGGATTTGATCCATGAAAGGTAAAGGAAAATAATCTTTTCTAGTCATTGGATTAATGCACATGCGTCAACCAGTAACAATCCTAGTGGGAATTAACTCATTATTATTATTTGTTATCATGGTGACTCCAGACTTCTTGGGTACAACTTGGGTAGGACTTACCCATTTACTGTTAGAAATAGGATAAATGATTCCATTATCTAGAAGCTTAATGACTTCATTTTTCACTACTTCTTTCATATTAGGATTGAAGCTTCGTTGCATTTCTCTAAAGGGTTTGGCATTTTCCTCCAAATAAATTTTGTGTACAAATCAAAGGACTAATTCCTTTTATGTGAGCTATGGTCCATCCTAATGCATTTTTATGTTTTTTTATGCATAACTTACCTTTTTGATGTGCATTAAGTTTGGAAGAGATTATTACTGAAAAAGTCTCATTTTCTCCTAAAAATGAGTATTTGAGATTGAATGGCAACAACTTCAAATCAGGTTTAGGAGGTTAAACACCTGAAGGTATGAACTTAATTGATTGTGGTGGCAAGTCCTCAATTTATGGTCTCTAATTACTTGCCTTTGATTCTTCCTGAAAATAAATCATTTGCAAATCATCAGATTCATCAATCTCAATTTCACTAGAAGTGGTTTGAAATTGATCATGAATTAATTTTTCAGTAAAGTCCACTTTCTATAAATTATTATCATCTCTAAGTTGCTTGCAAATGTTGAAAATATTCATCTCCAATGTCATGTTTCCAAATGATTGCTTCATCAATCCATTCCTATAATTAATCAACGTATTAGAAGTTGCAAGAAACAAACGTCCTAAAATAACAAGAAACGAATTATATACTTTAACAGGTTTTGTGTCCAAGACAATAAAATCCACAAGATAAATGAATTTATTGACTTCTACCAACACATCTTTAATTATTCCTCTAGGCACTTTTATAGATCTATTGGCAAGTAAAGAGTTACTGAAGTTGGTTTTAACTCACCTAGATTGAGACTTTGAAAAATTGAATATGGAAGTAAAGAGTTACTGAAGTAAATTCACACTAGCACCAAGATCAAGTAAGGCTCTTTCAATTTTATGTTCTCCAACAAAGCAAGAAATTATAGGACAACCAAGGTCTTTATATTTCAAAGCGCTATTGTTATGAAGAATGGCACTTACTTGTTCAGCTAAAAAGGCTTCCTTTTTCACATTCAATATCCTTTTCACAGTGCATAGATCTTTCAAAAATTTAGTATAGGAAGGAAACTATTTAATAGCACCTAACAAAGGTATATTGATTCTTACCTGTTTGAAAGTTTCAAAGATTTCAGAGTTGTGATTGACTTTCCTTTGTTTGGTCATGGCACGAGGAAATGGAAGTGCTGGTGGGGAATCAATCTTTTCTTTGCAAATTTCAGATTCAACCCCTTCCTTACCTTAAGAGATTGACTCATCATCTTTCTCACAAGGTTTAAAAGTGAGTTTTTCAATAACTTTACCACTGTAAAGAGTACTGACTGATTTAATCAAGTGTTGGCTTCCGGAACTACTTGCATTTGCATTATATTACCCCTTGGGATTTTGTTGTGGTTGAGATGGAAACTTACCTTTCTCTTGGAAACTGAGAGCAGGTGTCCATTTTGCAAGAGTATCTTTAAAATTTGTCATATTTTGAGCAAGTTGAGTATTGATTGTCTTTTGCTTTTCAATGAATGCATGCAATGTTTCCTCAAGATTTCTTCAAGGAGGTGGAGCATAAGGAGGTTATATCCATGAGAATTTTGAAAATTATGATGTACTTGAAATGGTGGTTGTGAAGTTTGTACATTGTTATTATCACTCTTCCAACTGAAATTTAGGTGATTTCTCCAACTAGGGTTGTATATTTGCAAGTATGGGTTGTGGTTGGGCCTTTGGAAACTGTCTAACGCACTAGTTTGTTCATAGAGACATTCCTTAAAAAAAGGCAAGGTTGGATAGTTATTGGTTAAGTGTTCATATGTTTCACATATTTGACACACAATGTTTTCAATAGATTTTAATTGACCACTCTTTTTCAATTCTAGTGCCTCGACTTTTCTAGCTAAAGATGCAAACTTAGCTTGGAAGTCATGATCTTCCCTAAGGTTGTACTTATACCTCCACTAGATGTATAAGGTTGAGTTTTACTTGATGCCTCATAAGTACCCGCGATGTCCCAATTTTGAGCATTTTCAGCTAACAAGTCTAAGTACTCCATTGCTTCATTAAGATCTTTATCTTCAAAAGTTCCATTGCAAATCAATTCAACCATTTGCCTATTTCTAGGTATTAACCCTTCATAAAAATGTGAAACGAATCTCCATGTTTCAAAACCATGATGAGGGCAAGTATTAAGTAAGTCTCGATACCTATCCCAACATTGGTAAAATGTTTCTCCTGGTTTTTTAGTGAAAGTGGTGATTTGTCTTTTGAAAGAGTTTGTTCTGTGAGATGGAAAAAACTTCTTTAAAACCTGCTGTTGCATTTCATCCCAAGCACGAATGGATCTAGGTCTTAAATTTTGTAACCATGTTTTAGCTTTATCTTTTAACAAAAAAGAAAAAAGCTTTAATCTGATGGTGTTCATGCTACAATTTGAATCATTATATGTGTTGCAAACCTCCTCAAATTCCTTTAAATGCAAGTATGGATTTTCCAAATCTAAGCCACGAAAAGAAGGTAAAAGTTGAATAATGTCTGGCTTAAAATTAAAACGAGATGCATCAAAAGGAAAAACTATGCATGATGATGCACTTGTTCTTGTGAGATTCAAGTGGTCTCTAAGTGTTCTAACATGGTTATTCTCATTATTCTTATTATGAAGTAATTGATTATCTTCTTCGACCATATTTTCTGAAAATAATAAGGATACTCTATAAAGTCTACCACTTAATGTACGTGACCACACTCTCATGCACGTGTAGGAATAGAATAAAAGGAAGAAGAAAACAAAAGAAGAACAAACAAGAGAAAAGAAACAAAGTTATATACAAGAAAAGTAAAAAGAGAAAATAAAATAAAAACTATAATTTGTATAAGAACTTATCTCCCGGGCAATGGTACCAAAAACATGACATGACCAAAAGACTGATGTCTTCTCCCAAGTGCAAGAGTGTCGAAGTAATAAATAACCGGGCAAGACTGGGGTCAAACCATTAGGAGGTTAATTGTATACATTATAGATTATAATAATACAACAACAATAACAGCAACAATAGTAACAATAAAAATAATAATAATAGTAATAGTAATAGTAATACTAATACTAATAGTAATAGTAGTAGTAATAATAATAATAGTAACAATAATAATAATAATAATAGAAAAAGAAGAAGAAGAAGAAGAAGAAGTTGATGAGAACTTTGAGATGGAAGATTAACGTAAGGATTAAAGAATGATAACAACAAATGTCATGGTTAGAGGATCCACTAATGGTATGTCAAACAATTATAGTATAAACTCTTATTACTCAATTGGAAACCACACACAGAGAAGGTTCCAATCAGATTATAAATCATTAACATGATTACATTAGTCCTCTTTTCAATTAATGCTAATACTTGTAAATCTCGTCAAGCATTCATGATTATAACTTATGTTAACAACAAATCAAGTTTCTTTCATAGCTCAGGTGTCGGTTATACCATACAATATGAGCTATGAAAGTGCCAAGCATTTGTTGTACCAAGTGTTATACAACATAAATCTAGATCAGCCATTTAAAAAACAAGGTATTAAAGAGTGAACAAAACAACAAATACAAAACATGTCAGTATCAAACATTAAAGTCTATATTGAGTTTACATTATACTTATTCTTACACCATTAGTGTAACCTTTTCACCTTGATATAATAAACTTAGCTAATAATGAAAGAAAGAAAAATAAATAAACAAAATAAGAAGATAAGAGTTAACTAAGTAAAGGAAAGGAAATGAAAGGCATAAACTTGATATTAATGAAAGCAAAGCATAAACATTACAAAAAATACAAAGAGAGAAAGAAAGAGCATGATCTTGATATGAAAACCAAGATGCCTAAATACATGGCAAATGCCTCCTTTTATAAGCCAAAATTAGGAACTATTGATTTGATGACTAATTGATGAGTGGGTGACCAACTCTTGACTTGGTGACAATCCTTATCTTCTCTTGTCTGCCCAAAACATCATTGATAACGTCAGAATTAGAACCACTTAATAGGAAATTGTCTCATCTTTCCAGGAAAAAAAATAGAGGTCATTTGGACTTTTAGAACTCTAGATATGGGTCAAACACTAAACAATGCGTAGGATGTAGGATTGATTCGAACTTCTTTGTTGTTGCTACAATTTGGACTTGAAAATGGCCTTTTTAAATTTTGGACTCCATATAAAAGTTGTAGACCTATGTCTTACCTTTCCATCCATATAAAGTAGACCTAAATCCAAGATCTACAGCTCCAGATATGACCCAATTACCGAAAATTGTTCCAATTTAGACTACACCAACATCTCTTTTCTAAGTTTGGTCATCTCTTTATCCTTTCAATTTGAGTTCTTAAATTCATCAATCAATCCTTTCATTTATGTGATAGGCCTGCATTTAAAATGAACATTTACCACAAATTAAAGGTATCTTATATTATTAGATATGTTATTATAAAACATGCTTTAGTTAAGTAGTTATTGATACATCAAGTGCAAAATGATAATATAAAACCTCGATAAAAATGCACTTTTAAGTACTAATCATCTTACATAGTAAGCTTGTAAAGAAAAGGTGTTTTCCTAGCTTGCAGAGTGACCCGTTCATCCAAAATCTTCACTTTTTTAAAAGAAAACGGTCTCCTTATCTTGGGTGATATGCTTCTTTTGAAGAAACCTAATTTATTTTCACGGGCGACCTGCCCTTTCTAATCCATCTACCCTTTTTTTCTTCTTTTTTTTTGCTTTCTTTCTTTCTTTCTTTTTTATTGGGCTAAACCAAAACCAAAATCTTTATCTATAGCTTGGTCAACCAAAAATCCTATTTGGTGATTCCCTTTAACCAAAGCTAAAATTTATGTGGATGGTTAAGTTAACTTGAGATCGCTTCTAGTGATCTCTTTTAACCAGAACCAAAATCTATCTGTGTAGCTTAGTCAACTTGAAATCCCATTTGGCGATTCTCTTTAACTAAAGCTAATGTTAACAGCCAAAAAAAAAACAAAAAAGAGAAGTAAAACCAAAATGACTCCACCAGCGCTACCGATTTTCGAATCGGCAACGACACATTTTAGACTTCTAATTTATGAATCGACAGCAACATAGTTTTTTGGCTGATTTCTGAATCAGCAACAAAAAAGTTTTTGGCTGCTGATTTCAGAATTGGTAGCGATGCAGTTTTTCTACTAATTTCTGAATTGGCAACCAGAAAGTTTTTGGCTGTCAATTTCTGAATTTGCAATGGCAAAGTTTTTGGTTGTTGATTTCTAAATCAACAGCAATATAGTTCTTGGCTATCGATTTCTGATTCGATAGCAGCATAGTTGACTATTGATTTCTGAATTGGCAGCGATGTAGTTTTGGTATTGATTTCTAAATCGGCAGCTGCAAATTTTTTGCATCTGTAAAGTTTTTGGTTGCTAATTTTAGAATCAGTAGCGATACAGTTTTTTGCTGCCGATTTCTAATTCACCAGCGGTAAATTTTTTGGCTACTAATTTCTAATTCGGCAACAACATAGATGGATGTTGATTTCTGAATAGACACGGACACAGTTTGGAAGCCGATTTCTGAATCTGCAACAATGCAATTTTGCTGCCGATTGCTGAATTAGCAATGATGCAATTTAAATCGGTAATGATTGTGTAAAACCTAACAAGAATTAGAGTTGAACCAGCCTATCCTAGGGGAGAATAGGAATATAAACCAGTCCAAGATAACACAAAAAGGGGATAAGGACAACCTTGTTCTAGCACCCAAACACCCAGCACACTTTTGGGGGTATAAATACAAGGAGAGAGAAGGGGTTGCTCTTCACTTTTCCCAAAATGAGTTACATGCTCTTGCCCTTTTCCCTCTTCCCAAAATGAGATGCATGCTCTTATTCTTTCCTCTTTTCCAAAGAGAGCTCAACAACTCTGTTACATGTACCTAGCTACATGCCCTTTCTTCTCTTCCCTCTTTCCAAAGAAAACTTAACTAAACCCCAACGACATGTGCCCTTCTTAGGTGTGAGAGAGAAGGGAGAGGGAGAGGGAGAGGGAAGGTTGAATAACCAAAATCATGGAAAAGGAAGGAGCTTAGGGTCGGCTAGAAATAGCTAGTAGAGGAAAAGGAGCAAAAAACCAAGACTTGAGGGAAGAGCCATACCACCACGACCAACAAAAAAAATTATCTAAAAATATAAGGTAAGACCATTATCCTTCTCTTAGCTGGTTGTTACCATAGATTTCAAACAAAATAGAAAAGGAAGAAAACTTGAAAATGGAAGGGGTGGTGTACTTGCACCTTAACCTAAGGAATCTTGACTAAATGGACAAACCTATGCAAAACAAAAGATGAATGAACACATGCACAAACCCATACTCAAGAAATATAAATCATGTTAAATGCATGAACCTAAGGGAGGGTCAACCATGGTGATGGCTAGACAGAATATGACTTAGAGTGATAAAATGCATGGATGATGATCTTGTGAGACTTCTAGAAGCATTTTTGAATAAAAGACAGAATCATACTTGTATTGATGATGTAAGTTCTGCATATTTGATTAATGAAATTATATGGAAAGGTGGTGGAATGATGTTAAGTGCAAATTGTGTTATTAATAAACCTTGAAAGCATGTGGTAGCTAAAATAGGAACCACACCAATAATGCTTCGGTTTTGTTTGTTTGATGAACAAACATATGTAATTTTGAATCAAGAGAATGAATTGTAATTATGATTGTGATTATACTTGTGAGAAATATCATGGTTTGCATGTGTAGCTAAGTGTATTAGGCAGCAATGTCCAGCCATAAGGATTGAGGGAACAATGAGAGAATTCATCGTGACGAACACCATAAGGGAATTAAGTCCATGATAAAAAATGAGCACTTATAAATTTGTTAAATTTCTAGTAGTGGTGTTGATGTATTATTGTAATGTAAGTGAAAACATGGAATGAATGAATTTAGAAAACCTTGCTAAACTAATTTATGTTGTTTGTAAAGAACTAGTGTTTGCTACCACAAACTATATTGTCTGTAGTGAATCAGTGTTCCCTATTGAAGTTATGTTGTTTATAGTGAACTAGTGTTCACTGCTGAAAGTGTGTTGTCTATAACGAATCAACATTCGTTTCCAAAATTGTGTTCTCAATGGCAAACTAGTGTTCATTGCTGAAATTATGTTGTTTGTCGCAAACTAGTATTTATTGTCGAAAGTGTGTTGTTTGCAACGAATTAGCTTTCACTGCTGAAATTTTGTTGTTTGCAGTGAACTCGTATTCACTGTCAAAAGTGTGTTATCTATAGTGAATCAACGTTCGCTGTCGAAAATGTGTTGTCAATGGCGAACTAGTGTTCGCTACTAAAATTATGTTGCCTGCTGCAAGCTAGTGTTTTCTATTGAAAGTGTGTTGTCTACAACGAATTAGCTTTCACTGCTAAGATTGTGTTGTCTGCAGCAAACTCAAGTTCTGTTGTTTGTAGTGAAATCATATTCGCTGCCGAAATTGTGTTATCTATACCAAACTCATGTTCACTACCGAAAGTTCATTGTCTACAACGAATTAGCATTCATTGCTGAAGTTTTGTTGCTGAAATTGAGTTTTCTGCAACGAATCAGTGTTTACTATCGAAAGTGTGTTCTATAGCGAATTTGTGATTCGCTGCTAAAATTAAGTTGTCTGCAGTGATTAGCATCTGCTGCTGAAAGTGTGTTTGCTGGTTTACTACAATGAATTAGTATTTGTTATCAAAAGTGTGTGTTTTGTAATGAATTAGTATTTGTTACAGAAAGTGTGTTTGCTATAATGAATTAGCATTTGTTGTTGAAAGTATGTGTTCTATAGCGAATTTGTGATTCATAGTTGAAAGTGTGTTTGCTGTAGTGAATTAGAATTCATTGTCAAAAGTGTGTTGTTTATAATGAATTTGTGATTCACTACCGAATTGTATGGGATGCTAGGAACTAGTTTTCACTGCCGAATTTTGTGGCTTACAGTGAAATAGTTTTTGCTGTTGAATTGTGTGGCCTATAGTGAAACAGTTTTTGCTATCGAATTATGTCGCTTGCAGCAAACCATTTTTCGCTATCAAATTGTGTGAACTACAGCGAAACAATTTTCACTGCTGATTTTCTACAATAGACCTCACAGGTAAAAATAACTTAAATGCTTGTAACAATTTCATTGTATGATAGTGTAAAATATAAAACACTTGATTGTGAACATATAGACTCTCGAAATAAGTATGGTGATGTGTTGCGATGTCGCGGTCGCACAAATTAATTACCCTTACACTTAAATCACACAAGATAGTATAGAGCAAGCAAGGGATCGATCCCACGAGGAAGATTTAGTTCAGATTTTTATGCTATACGTTATGCAATTGGGGGGTTTTGATTTGTGATAATCTAAAATATGAAAGAAATTAAACTAGTGAACACGATCAATTAAAACTGAAATTTATCAAGAAAACAAACCTTGGTCACAAGCACACATCCACCTACAGAAATCAGAACTGATCCTTAAAACGAAACTCCAGTTTATATTCTGAATTTTTATCTTTTCTTAACTTTGGTTAATTAACGGATCCGCCGTATAACTAGCCCTAACCAACAAATAATCACAGTGTCCGCACTAATGATTTAATCTAATGACAACCTTAAGATCTAGATAAATTCATTAATCTTAACAACCAAGTTGTCTGCTTGTGTTGCTTTGATCGAATGTTTTCCCTAAGTTTAATAACGTAGTTCCGCCACAATTATCAAGCTTAGTTGCTTCACAAGTTTATATACCCTAACTCCGGTTCTAATATCAAACTTAGCAATAGATTGTTCACAATAATAACTTAGAGTCCGCTCTAGCAATTATCAACAACAATCATAGAAAACATGCATAGGAAAACAATCATACTCATTCATAATACAAACTGAAAATAAATGAAGAATAAATCTCACAGTTCTTGAAATCTGAAAGTTTCTGCGTCCTTGCAACCAAGAAAAGAGCTTAGCCTTGCATATCTATTGAACAACTACTCCTAAAGATAAAAGAAAGCATTATTTCTAGTATGTAGAGAGGAGAGTTTGTGTTTCTTCACTTCTAGTTGCTACCACCTTTTTTTGATTCTATTGCACTCCCTCCTCTCCTTTCTTGGCTCTCTTGGTGTCCATATATAGGCTTCAATGGCAGCTCCTCTTGCTTCTTTATCAATAATGGTGGCTGCCAAACATGCCAAACTTTGACATTAGTAGTCACCACAAACAACCCACCATTGTAGCCTCCTTCTTTGACAATGGCAGCATTCCAACTTGCAGCTGGTTTGTGGTTGGTGATTTGAGGTTGGTGGATTGAGGTTGGTGGCTACTTTTCTTGACCTTCTAGATTGATTTACTAGAGGGGCTAAATTGCTGAAATTATAACTTGGATGATAGTTTAGAAGCTTCAAAACATAATTTGGACTCATTTCTTCACGAAACCTGATTGCTGGCAGAATTCAGTTGTCATCTTTGAAAAATCATATAGCCCTCATATGACATCTTTTTTGGCTGAACATTGGAGCGTTTCTAGACCTTTGAGTCATGAATCCAACAAAATTGCGTTTACATCCATTGGATGTCTATAGCTCCAGATATGGAATTTTGAATGGACAAAGGTCAACAGTGGCAGAATACGAGATTTGACTTTGAAGGATGTGATTTCCATGATCTTCCTCTTTGTATTTTTGTTGCATTACATTTCCAGAAAGGTATGGATGTTAGCTTTTTAGAGCCACTGGAATCACTTCATTTTGATCTCTAGAAATCACGCTCTGCACAAAACATCGACTGAACATCAAATCTGCCAATTATCTCCAATTTACTCCTTTTTGCATTTTTCATCCAAAAGTGCCTTCAAAACATAAAACAAAGAATATCAAGGCATTTTATATATAAAACATGGACAAAACATTAGGTAAATGTGGGTAAAACAATCGAATAATATGGTTACATCATGATGAATGTGATTTAAGGATGCAAATGTATTGATTTGTGGCTATTGATGTCTTTGGTGGTGTGACCGGGATCGGACCAGCATCAGGACAAGGGCAACCTGCAAGAGGAGCAGGTAAGTGGTTCTCACCTTTTTCTCATATGATGTGTATGCTTTGAAATTATTGACTTATAATGATATATTATTAAATCCTTGTTGAATGATGAAACGACAATGAAGTGTTTGATTAAATTCTGGATGATTGTTGAAATGACTATGAAATTTTGATTGAGTTATTGATGAATGTTGAAACAATGATGTAAATGTTAATGTTTAGAAATGACTTGTTTGAGGTGGATATATTATCATGTTGCGATGAATATTAAACCAACTATGAGATGTTGATTGGGCTATTATGGATTTTAGGGTGCTAATGAATGGTTGTATTAGTATTACGAAGAATCTATTATTGTATTTTATGGAATTTAATTGTGATGAATGGTTGTATGAGTATTACGAAGGTTCTATTGTTGTATTTTGAATGTAATTATGACGAATGGTTGTATGAGTATTACAAGGGCTCTATTGTTGTATTTTATTGAATGTAATTATAATGAAATTTTGTATAAATATTAAAAGGGCTTTACTACTATATGTTATTGAATGTAATTGTGATGAATTTTTATATGAGTATTACGAGGGCTCTACTGCTGTATTTTATTGAATGTAATTGTGATGAATTTTTGTATGAGTATTACGAGGGCTCTAATGCTGTATTTTATTGAATATAATTGTGATAGATTTTTGTATGCATATTATGAGGGTTCTATTATTGTATTGTATTGAACATTAACTATCATGAATGGTTGGATGAAAAATATGAAGGATCTATTGTTGTATTATACTAAATGCTAAACTATTATGGAATATTTGTTTGTGTATTACAAAGGACATAATATCTTGTTATAGTGATTACATAAATTGCCTTTAGAACGTTTGATGGGTTAATGATTAGCTTTGGCTAATGGCATCCTAAATGGATGACCGGAACTGAAAAATTATTAGCTTTGGCTAATGGCATCCTAACTGGATGATTGTGACTGAAAAATGATTACCTTTGGCTAATGGCATCTTAAGTGGATGACTGGGACTGATAAATGATTAGTGATTAATACTTAAAAGTGCATTTTTATCAAGATTTTATATCATTATTTTGCACTTTAAGTATCAATAACTCCTTAACTAAAGCATGTTTTATAATAACAAGTCTGATACCTAATTAGTACTTAGAAGTGCATTTTTATTAAGAGTATATATCATCATTTTGCATTTGAAGTATTAATAACTTCTTAACTAAAGCAAGTTTTATAATAACAAATCTAATAATATAAGGTACCTTTAATTTATGATAAATATTCATCCCAAATGCAATACTATCACATAAATAAAAGGATTAATTGATGAGTTAAGTATTGAAATTAAAAGGATAAAAAGATGGCCAAACTTAGAAAAGAGATACTGGTGTAGTCCAAACTGGAACACTGTTTGGTAATTAGGTCATATCTAGAGCTATAGATCTCAAATTTAGATCTATGCTATATGGATGGAAAGGTAAAACATAGGCCTATAACTTTCATAGGATTCTAAGATTTAAAAAGGTCGTTTTCAAGTTCAAATTATAACAACAACGAAGAAGTTTGAATCTGTCCTACAACTTAGATATTATTTAGTATTCAACCCATATCTTTAGTTCTAGAAGCTCAAATGACCTCAATTTTTTTTCCTTGAAAAGCCGAGACAATTTCTAGAACTTTCATGTGGAGGTCTAGTTCAAATTCTGATGTTATCAATAATGTTTTATTCAGACAAGAGAAGATAAAGATTGTCACCAAGTCAAGAGCTGGCCACCCACTCATCAAATCAATAGTTCCCAATTTTGGCCTATAAAAGGAGGCATTTGCCATGCATTTAGGCATCTTGGTTTCCAAATCAAGATCATGTTCTTGCTTTCTATCTTTTTATTTTTGTAATACTTAAGTTTTGCGTTCATTCATATCTTATTTAGGCCTTTCATTTCCTTTTTTTTTTACTTAGTTAACTTTTATTTTATTTATGTTTCTCTTTTTCATTATGTTTAACTAAGTTTATTATATCAAGGTGAAAAGGTTACACTAATAGTGTAAAAATAAGTATAATGTTAACTCAACATGGACTTTAATATTTGATAATAACATGTTTTGTATATGTTTTCTTATTCACTCTTAATACTTTGATTGTTAAATGGCTTATCTAAATTTATATTGTATAACACTTAGTACAAAAAATACTTGGCACTTTCATAGCCCAACCGTATGGTATAACCTACACCTATACTATGAAAAGAACTTGATTTGTTGTTAACATAAGTTATAATAATGAATGCCTGACAATATTTACAAGTATTAGCATTATTCAAATAAGATAACTAATGTAATCATGTTAACAATTCATAATCCAATTGGAACCTCCTTTGTATATGATTTCCAGTTGAATAATAAGAGTTTATATTATACTTGTTTGAAATATTATTAGTGGATCCTCTAACCTTGACATTTGTTTTTATCATTATTTAATCCTCACATTGATCTTCCATCTCAAAGTTCTCATCAACTTCTTCTTCTTCTTCTTCCTCCTTATTGTTGTTGTTGTTGTTGTTGTTGTTGTTGTACCGTTGTTCTTTATAATTTATATAATTAACCTCCTTATGGTTCGACCCCGATCTTATCGAGTTATTTATTACTTTGGCACTCCTACACTTTGGAGAAGACATCAATTTTTTGTTCATGTCAAGTTTTTGGCGTCTTTGCTGGGAAGGTAAATTCTTCTACAAATTATAATATCTATTTTATTTTTATTTTTCACTTTTCTTGTATCTAACTTTTTTTCTTTTATTTTGTTTCTTCTTTTGTTATTTACTTCTTCCTTTTATTCTATTTCTACACGTGCATGAGAGTATGGTCACGTACATTAAGTGGTAGACTTTGTAGGGTATCCTCATCGTTTTCAGAAAATATGGCCGAAGAAGATAACCAATCGCTTTATAATAAGAATAATGAGAATAACCGTGTTAGAATGCTTAGATACTACATGAATCTGACAAGAACAAGTGCACCATCATGTATAGTTTCCCCCCGATGCATCTCATTTTAATTTTAAGCGTGACATTATTCAACTTTTACCTTCTTTTCATGTCTCAGATTTAGAAAATCCATACTTGTATTTAAGGAAATTTGAGGAAGTCTGCAACATGTATAATGACTCAAATTGTAGCATGAACACTATTAGATTAATGTTTTTTCCTTTTTCATTAAAAGATAAAGCTAAAACATGGCTACAAAATTTGAGACCTAGATCCATTTATGCTTAGGATGAAATGCAACAACAATTTTTAAAGAAGTTTTTCCCTTATCATAGAACAAACTCTTTCAAAAGACAAATCACCATTTTCACTTAAAAACCAGGAGAAACGTTTATCAATGTTGGGATAGATATCAAGTTCTGCTTGATACTTGCCCTTATTATGGTTTTCAAACATGGAGATTGGTTTCATATTTTTATGAAGGGTTAACACCTAGAGATAGGCAAATGGTAGAATTGATGTGCAATTGAACTTTTGAAGATAAAGACCCTAATGAAACAATGAAGTACTTAGACTTGTTAGCTGAAAATTAGGACACCGCGGGTACTTATGAGACACCGAGTAAAACTCAACCTCATACATCTAGTGGAGGTATGTACAATCTTAGGAAAGATCATAACCTCTAAGCCAAGATTGCATCTTTAGCTATAAAAGTCGAGGCACTATAATTAAAAAAGAGTGGTTAATTAAAATATGTTCAAGACATTGTGTGTCAAATCTGTAAAACAAATAAATACTCAACTAATGACTAATGACAGCCAACTTTGCTTTCTTTTAAGGAATGTCTCCATGAAAGCCCATGCTTTAAACAATTTCCAAAGGCCCAATTATAACTCATACTCGCAAACATACAACCCTAGTTGGAGAAATCACCCAAATTTCAGTTGGAAGAGTGATAATAACAATGCACAAACTTCACAACCACCATTTCAAGCATACCATAATTTCCAAAATTCTCATGGATATGCACCTTCTTATACTCCCACCTCCTAGAAGAAATGTTGAGGAAACATTGCATGTATTCATTGAAAAGTAAGAGACAATCAATACTTAACTGGGTTAAAGCATGACAGATTTTAAAGATACTCCTGCAAAATTGACATATGCTCTTAGTTTCCAAGAGAAAGGTAAGTTTCCATCTCAACCACAACAAAATCCCAAGGGGCAATACAATGCAAATGCAAGTTGTTTCGGAAGCTAACATATGGATCAAGTTAAATCAGTCACTACTCTTTGTAGTGGTAAGGTTATTGAAAAACCCACTTTTGAACCTTGTAAGAAAGTTGATGAGTCAATCTCTAACGGTAAGGAAGGGGTTGAATCTGAAATTGCAAAGACTGATTCCCCGCCAGCACTTCCATTTCCTCATGTCATGACCAATCAAAGAAAAGTCAATCATAACTTTGAAATCTTTAAAATTTTCAAACAAGTAAGGATCAGTATACCTTTGCTGGATGTTATTAAATAGGTTCCTTCTTATGCTAAATTTTTTAAAGAACTGTGCACTGTAAGAGAAAATTCAATGTGAAAAAGAAAGTTTTTTTAGCCGAACAAGTAAAGGCCATTCTTTAGAACAATAATGTTTTGAAATATAAAGACCTTATTTGCTTTATTAGAGAATATAAAATTGAAAGAGCCTTACTTGATCTTGGAGCTAGTGTGAATTTACTTCCATATTCAGTTTTTCAAAGTCTCAATCTAGGTGAGTTAAAACCAAGTTCTATAACTCTCTTATTTGCTGATAGATTTGTAAAAGTACCTACAAGAATAGTTGAAAATGTGTTAGTACAAGTCGATAAATTCATTTATCTTGTGGATTTTATTGTCATGAACTCACGCCCTATTGAAGCATGTAATTCATTTCCTATTATTTTAGGACATTCGTTTCTTGCAACTCCTAATGTATTGATTAATTGTAGGAATGGATTGATGGAGCTATCTTTAAGAAACATGATATTAGAGATGAATATTTTTAACATTTACAAGTAACCTAGAGATGATAATAATTTACAAGAAGTGGATTTTACTGAAAAATTAGTTCATGATCAATTTCAAATCACTTCAAGTGGAACTGAGATTGATGAATTTGATGATTTGCAAATGGTTTATTTTTAGGAAGAATCAAAAGTAAGCAATTGGAGATCACAAATTAAGGAATTGCCACCACAATCAATTAAGTCTATACCTTCAAATACTCAACCACCCAAACCTAATTTGAAGTCGTTACCATTCAATTTTAAATACTCATTTTTGGGAGAAAATGAAACTTCTCCGGTAATAATCACTTCCAAACTTAATACACATAAAAAAGGTAGTTATTAAAAATCTGAAAATGCACAAAATTGCATTAGGATGGATCATAACTGACATATAAGGAATTAATCCTTTGATTTGCACACACAGAATTTATTTCGAGAAAAATGTTAAACCCTCTAGAGAAATGCAATGAAGGTGACACGACTAAAAGATTGATGTCTTCTCCCAAGTGCAGGAGTGTCGAAGTAATAAATAACCTGGCAAGACTGGGGTCGAACCACAGGGAGGTTAATTGTACAAATTATAAACAATTATAAACAACAATAACAATAACAACAATAACAGTAACAACAATAATAATAACAGTAGCAATAATAATAGTAGTAATAGTAATAGTAATAGTAATAATAATAAAGAAAAAGATGGAGAAGAAGAACAAAAAGATGAGAACTTGGAGATGAAATATTAGTGTAAGTATTAAACAATGATAATAACAAATGCCAAGGTTAGAGGTTCCACTAATGGTATGTCAAACAAGAATAA
>NW_011500634.1:30758-31021 GCF_000495115.2 Populus euphratica | reverse complement strand
TAACATGATTATATTAGTCATCTTATTCAATTAATGCTAATACTTGTAAATTTCGTCAAGCATTCATGATTATAACTTATGTTAACAACAAATCAAGTTCCTTTTATAGCTCAGGTGTCGGTTATACCATACAGTATGAACTATGAAAGTACCAAGTATTTGTTGTACCAAGTGTTATACAACATAAATCAAGATTAGTCATTTAACAAGCAAAGTATTAAAGAGTGAACAAGATAACAAATAGTGAACAAGATAACAAATAC
>NW_011500634.1:22711-30730 GCF_000495115.2 Populus euphratica | reverse complement strand
AACATGTTGTATCAAACATTAAAGTCCATATTGAGTTTACACTATACTTATTCTTACACCATTAGTGTAACCTTTTCACTTTGACATAATAAACTTAGCTAGATATAATGATAAAAATAAAAATAAATAAATAAAATAAGAACATAAATAAGATAAGAGTTAACAAAGCAAAGGAAAGGAATTGAAAGGCATAAACTTGATATTAAGGAAAACAAAGCATAAACATTACAAAAAATACAAAGAGAGAAAGCAAGAGCATGATCTTGATCTGGAGACCGAGATGCCTAAATGCATGGCAAATGCCTCCTTTTATAGGCCAAAGTTGGGAACTATTGATTTGATGACTAATTGATGAGTGGGCGGCCAACTCTTGACTTTGTGACAATCCTTATCTTCTCTTGTCTGCCCAAAACATCATTGATAATGTCAAAATTGGAGCCACTTGAAAAATGAAAATTATAGGCAATTAACCATTAGTGTAACCTTTTCACCTTTCAGCTTTCTTGTGTAAAACATTCAGCTCATTTCGACTTCTACAACTCCAGATATGGCCAAAATACTGAATCGTGCTCGGGCTGGAGGATAGATTTAGGCTTCTTTGTTGTTGCTACAATTTGGACTTGAAAATAGCCTTTTTAGATCTTGGGCTCCATATGAAAGTTTTAGGCCTATGTCTTACCTTTCCATCCATATAAAGTAGACCTAAATATGAGATCTATAGCTCCAGATATGACCCAATTACCGAATAGTGTTTCGGTTTGGATTACACCGACATCTCTTTTCTATGTTTGGTCATCTCATTATCCTTTCTAAGTTCTTCAAGTCATCAATCAATCCTTTCATTTATGTGATAGGCCTGCATTAAAAATAGACATTTACCACAAATTATAGGTATCTTATATTATTAGATATATTATTATAAAACATGGTTTAGTTAAGGAGTTATTGATACTTCAAGTGCAAAATGATGATATAAAACCTTGATAAAAATGCACTTTTAAGTACTAATCACACCCCCCATCCAGCTTATTACTAGTCCTTAGTAATCAAAGTGTTAAAATAGAAAAACAATTTGCAAATTCTACAAAGCAAAGTATTCATCATTTAACTTCCATTAATCTATCCAAATAAACAAACTCTCGTTAAATTTATATACCTGCTCAATACCTCTTAACAAGATATTCATAAACCTTTCTTTTGTACTCAATGTATCAACACATAATTATGGGGCTTTTCTTGGAAGAAAACAAAATTTTTGTTCTAATGTTTAAGGTTAACTTCCTTGGGTTGGGATTATTATTTTTGTCTCTTTTTTTTTCTTCTTTTGTTTTAAATATATATATACATATAATTTAAAACCATCATGCATCTTTAACCCATGTAACGAGCTTTCAACTAATGACTCCCAGACCAGTTGGTCTTAGGGCATTAGGTGTTAAGACACCCCTACGAGCTTAGTAACTCAGGTCGCAGATACTGAGATGTAGATAGTGCAATGTTTGATTCCCTTAAGCTTTTCTCCTCAACCCATGTAACAAGCGTTGGGCCAATAGCTCCCAAATCAGTTAACTTTAGGGTATTAGGCGTTAAAACACCCTTTCGGGCTTAATTGCTTCGGTTAGGGAGGCTACAAAACCAAACTTATCTACATTTTTATTATTATCATTTTTTTTCTTTTTTCTTTTTTTCTTTTTTTTTCTTTTTTTAATTATATATTATCCCTTTCCCTTAGTTGTTACCTTTAACAAAAGAACATAAATAATGTAATAATCCAATATGCAACTCACAATCATATGTTAAAGTGTGTGTGTGCAAATTAAGGTTTAAGAATACATGTTAAATAAGTATATGAGCAAAATTAAGTGATAATAATGCAAGAGTTTGTAAATCTGAATATTTCAAAAAGTATTAAGATAGACCTTGTTACGAATGATTACTAAGATGCGTCTCAAGAGTCATAAAAAACTTCTCCTTACTCTGCCATCATAGTAACAATAATTTTGCATATGCTTTATGAAATAGAAAACATAGTTTTTTTTTTTTAGCTATTACCCTCTCCCCCTAACTAAAACGAGACATTGTCCTCAATGTTTAAAGGTAGAAAGATAGAGTATAGAAGATATCACCTGAAATAACGAATACTGACAAACCTGAAACACACTAAAACAAATATAAGAAACAACAAAACACAATAATAAAACCAAAAGACACAAAGATTCACAAATGAAGGCTCAAATCCAATCTAAGCTTTTTACGACTTTCCTTAGTTGACTAATTTATGCGACTCATGGAAAGATCAATTACAGGAATGAAATATTGTAGTTGGTCAATCAATTATTCAGCAGTAGCACCAGAGATTATGATTTGTCGTGCAGAAGATGTTAGAAATTCCTATTCCACAACATGATCAAGAAAAGACAACAACTTATCATAATAACCATTAGCATTTAACAAACCTATGGGTTTATGGTGAATGTGCAGTTGGGCCCAAGAAGAAATATGAAAGATCTCTTCCAATGTGCCTAGACCACTTGGTAAAGCAATGAAGGCATCAGCATGGTTAAACATTGCATTCATTCGAGCCAGCATTGTGGAGACCTGAAGTTCCTCTCCAATTGTTTTTCCAATAATGTCCCCTTATGCTAAAGCTTCAGGGATGACCCCCAAAACTTGACTACCTCCTAAAAATGCAGCTATTAACACACCTCCCATTAACCCAAGACTGCCTCCCTCATACACTAAATGAATCTTTCTCTCAGCTAGCACTTGACCAAGATGATTTGCTGATTCTAAAAACTCCTTTTCTTTCCCAGGACTAGATCCACCGAAAACACAAATATTTCTTATATGATGACCTGAGGAACTTGCCATTTCTAGACACTTCTGTATTTGTTGAATGTACAGGTTGAGTAGAAATGAAAGGAAGGAAGAGAGGATTTTATAGATGAGAAATTAGAAAGGCAATCATACCACCTATATGTAGGCCAGCTAGAGTCTCACACATACTCTCTCTCTCTCTTTATTTATTTATTTGTTTACTTTTGAAAAAGCATGTGTATGTACAGGTAGTTGTGATTGTGGCTCACATCTTCTCTTGGTTTTACGTCCAAGAATGGCTTAAATGCCCTTTATGGGTCGGGGATAGGCTTCCCATCCAGTTTTCTTAAAAACTGGCAAACAGGGTCTTTTTTAGTCAGATTCCCAAGACTAAGTCGAGCATGTTCCTTATAGAATATTGGCCATAAATCATGAATTGCACGATGCTTATCTCGACTATGATGAGACTTAAGAGTCAATAGAAGATTATCTAAAGACTCTTTGTGTTTTGAAATAAATCCCACCTTTTGACAATTTTCACAAGTTTTGCAGAATGCATGTGATTCCTTGAATATGGTGGGCCAATAAAATCTACTTTGTATGATTTCTACAATCCTTTTTTTTTACGAGAAATGATCCCCACGTGCCTTAGAGTGATAAAATTTAATGAAATTACTTACCTCATTGTCAAGAATGCATTTTTGAAATATTTGATCAGGACAATGATTGAATAAGTAGGGGTCACCCAAAAAAAAGTTTGCACATTGCTCAAAAAATTTCTTTTGTCTTCGGTACTCTAGTGAGCTGGCAAAAATCCTGAAGTAAGAAAATAGATATTTTTAGCAAACCAAGGCATTGAACTAAGAGAAAGTAGAGATTCATCAGGAAAGTAATCATCGATTGGTGTGATGTCGGGTGTCGAATCTGTTGTCACTTTTGATAAATGATCCGCATCAACATTTTCGATGCCTTTTTCATCCTTGATTTCTTCTTGATTGGTCATGGCATGAGAAAATAGAAGTGCTGGAGGGGAATCTGTCTTTTCTTTGCAATGTTCAGATTCAACCACTTCCTTACCTTTAGAGATTGACTCATCATCTTTTTCACAAGGTTCAAGAGTGGGTTTTTCAATAACCTTACCACTGCGAAGAGTAGTAACTAATTTCACTTGATCCATGCGTTGGATTCCAGAACTACTTGCATTTGCATTGTATTTCCCTTTAGGATTTTGTTGTGGTTGAGGTGGAAACTTACCTTTCTCTTGGAAACTGAGAGCAGATGTTAATTTTGCAAGAGTATCTTTAAAATCTGTCATGTTTTGAGCAAGTTGAGTATTGATTGTCTCTTGCTTTTCAATGCATGCAATGTTTCCTCAAGATTTCTTCTAAGAGGTGGAGCATAAGGAGGTGCATATCCATGAGAATTTTGGAAATTGTAGTGTGCTTGAAATGGTGGTTGTGAAGTTTGTGCATTGTTGTTCTCACTCTGCCAACTAAAATTTGGGTGATTTCTCCAACCAGGGTTGTATGTTTGTGAGTATGGGTTCTGAGTATGGGTTCTGATTGGCCCTTTGGAAATTGTTTAAAGCATGGGCTTATTCATGGAGACATTCCTTAAAAGAAGGCAAGGTTGGACAATAGTTGATGAGTGGGTGGCCAACTCTTGACTTGGTGACAATCCTTATCTTCTCTTGTCTGCCCACAATATCATTGATACCGTCAAAATTGGAGCCACTCGAAAACATGAAAGTTGTAGAAAATTATCTCATCTTTCTTGTGTAAAACATTCAGCTCATTTTGATTTCTAAAACTCCAAATATGGCCAAAATACTGAACAGTGCTCGGGCTGGAGGACAGATTCAGGCTTCTTTATTGTTGCTACAATTTGGACTTGAAAATGGCCTTTTTAGATCTTGGGCTCTAATGAAAGTTGTAGGCCTATGTCTTACCTTTTCATCCATATAAAGTAGACCTAAATTTGAGATCTATAGCTCCAGATATGACCCAATTACCGAATAGTGTTCCGGTTTGGATTGCACCGACATCTATTTTCTAAGTTTGGTCATCTCTTTGTCCTTTTAATTTCAGTTCTTAAATTCATCAATCAATCCTTTCATTTATGTGATAGGCTTGCATTTAAAATGAACATTTACCACAAATTAAGGGGATCTTATATTATTAGATATATTATTATAAAACATGCTTTAGTTAAGGAGTTATTGATACTTTAAGTGCAAAATGATGATATAAAACCTTGATAAAAATGCACTTTTAAGTACTAATCAGAAGGCTCAATCCTAATATGAAAGAAGTAGTGAAAAATGAAGACTATAAGCTTCTAAATAATAAAATCATTTATCCTATTTCTAACAGTAAATGGGTAAGTCCTACCCAAGTTGTACCCAAGAAGTCTGGAGTCATTTGGCAATAAATGAGAAAAATGAGTTAATTTCAGCGAGGACTATTACTGGTTGGCATATGTACATTGACTATAGGAAACTTAATTCAATGTCTAGAAAAGATCATTTTCCTTTGCCTTTCATGGACCAAATCCTAGAAAGAGTTGTAGGTCATTAATTTTATTGTTTTCTAGATGGTTATTCAGGTTACAACCACATTAAAATTGTATTGGAAAATCAAGAGAAGACTACGTTCACATGTCCATTTGGTACTTTTGCATATCGAAGGATGCGTTTTGGATTATGTAGTGCACTAGCCACATTTCAATGATGCATGCTCAGTATAATTAGTGATATGGTTGAACATTTTCTTGAGATTTTTATGGATAATTTTTTTATGATTGTTTGACTAACTTAGAAAAGGTTTTAAGTAGGTGTGAAAAGAAGAGTCTTATATTGAATTGGGAAAAATATCACTTTATGGTAAAAAACAGCATTGTACTTGGTCACATTGTTTTATCAAAAGGAATTGAGGTTGACAAATGTAAAATCGAGTTAATTGCTAACTTGCCAATACCAAAATCTATTAAAGATGTTAGATCATTCTTAAGACATGCTGGTTTTTGTAGAAGGTTCATCAAAGATTTTAGTATAATATCTAAGCCCTTAAGTAACCTAAGCCCTTAAGATTTTAGTATAATATCTTAGAACAAAGGATAATTTTTTTGAATAGACTGAATATTATAAAGAAGCCTTTGTTAAACTTAAAAACTTGCTTACTTCTGCTCCGGTCATTCAACCTCCTGATTGGTCATTACCTTTTGAAATAATGTGTGATGTTAGGGATTATGTCATGGGTGCTGTTTTGGGACAAAAAAAAGATAAGAAATCTTATGTGATTTACTATGCAAGTAAAATTTAAATAGTGTTCAAATGAATTACACCACCACTGAAAAAGAATTACTTGCAGTAGTATTTGAATGTGAAAAATTCAAGTCTTATCTTGTTGGCTCACCTATTGTTGTTTTCAATGATCATGCAGCGTTGCAATATCTTCTTTCTAAGAAAGATTCTAAGGCTAAATTGGTGAGATGGATTTTGTTAATTCAAGAATTTGATATCACAATCAAAGACAAGAAAGGCACCGAAAATGTTATCGCAGATCATTTGTCAAGATTGACAACAAATTCAAAACCTAATATCACAAAAATCAATGACTACTTTTCCTATGAATCTTTACTTTCTATCTCTACAATGCCTTGGTTTGCTAATATTATCAATTTTTTTTATTTTAGGACAATTTCCAACTCATTCGAGTACTTAAGATAAAAGAAAGTTCTTGAACGAAGTGAAGAACTTTTGTTAGGATGACCCTTATTTATTCAAATATTGTCCTGATCAAATATTTTAAAGTTGTATTCCTGACAATGAGGTAAGTAGTGTAATTAAATTTTGTCATTCTAAGGCATGTGAGCGTCATTTCTCATCAAGAAAGGCAACTGTAAAAATCTTATAAAGTGGATTTTACGAGCCCACCATGTTCAAGGACTCACATGCATTCCGTAAGACTTGTGAAAATTATCAAAAGTTGGGATCTATTTCAAAACATCACATGATGCCTTTAAATCCTATTCTTGTCATTCAGATCTTTGATTGTTGGGATATAGATTTTATGGGTCCATTTCCTCCATGATTTGGTTTCTTGTACATATTAGTCGCAGTAGATTATATTTCAAAATGGATTGAGGCAATTCCAAGTCAAAACAATTGATCACAAAACAATGATAAAGTTTTTGAAAGAAAATATCTTGAGTCAATTTGGAATCCCTCGAGCCATGATAAGTGATGGTGGAACATATTTCTACAACAAGTCATTCAAGTCTTTAATGAACAAATAATGAATCACACATAAAGTTATCACCCCTTATCACCCTCAGACAAGTGGACAAGTAGAGCTTGCTAATAGGGAGATCAAATAGATCTTGGAGAAAACAATGAACCCTAATAAGAAAAACTGGTCTTTAAGACTTAATAATGCACTTTAGGCTTATCGAACTGCTTATTAAACATCAAATAGTGAACCCTAATAGGAAAGACTGGTCTTTAAGACTTAATGATGCACTTTAGGTTTATCAAACTGCTTATTAAACATCATTAGGTATGTTACTTTATATACTAGTCTATGGAAAACCTTGTCACTTGCCTGTGGAACTTGAACATAAAGCTTATTGGGCTGTTAAATCTTTCAATTCAAACCTTGATGATGCTAGTCAACTAGAAAAATTACAAATAAATGAGCTTGAGGAAATAAGAAATGATGCATATGAAAATTCAAGAATTTATAAAGCAAGAATCAAAGAGTATCATTACAAGAAAATACTAAGAAAAACATTCAATGTTGGTCAAAAAGTCTTACTTTATAATTCTAGACTCCATTTATTTCTTGGAAAACTAAGATTAAGATGGAGCGGTCCGTTTATTATGAAACATGTATATCCATATAGGGCCTATGATATCGAGAATCCAAAGAATGGTAAGGTTTTCAAGATAAATGGATATCGTTTAAAAATTTACTTTGATAATTTTTCAATTGAAAATGACTCTATTGAATTGGGTGATCCTGTATATAAAGATTGATTTTTTCCTCACATTGTTTTTGTATTTTTTCTGTGATTTTTATTTTGCTAGTTTTTCTCATCCTGATCAAATGGCAGATAACAATACTCTATGACTTAAGTCAATTCTTTCAGTTTCCCATTATGACTTATATATGTGTATATATTTATGCAATTCTTTGCTCTTTC
>NW_011500634.1:3603-22674 GCF_000495115.2 Populus euphratica | reverse complement strand
CTTTCCCTTTTCTTTGAATCTATCTTTCAATTCTCATTTGAAAATGGACACCACTCTTGAAAATTAAAAAAAGTATTTTCCTACTCTACCTCAGAACGTGATTACAAAAATTTACCATGCTTAAAGTTCAAGATTGAGATTTTTAATGAATCATGAAATTCCTGAAGATATTCGCTGGCTGATTGAAACAAAGGTTTGATTATCAAGTGAGTCCTCTAATTCATTCATTTCACACATGTCTAGAACAGGTAAAAGCACTTTTATAAATAAATGTCACGCAAACCAAGTAAAAGTCTATCAAATGTGCTAGATGGACTTGTAATACACAATGTCGTTTTATAGGAATGATATCTATAAACTGTAAAGACAAAATACAATTTATTAAGGATTACCTGAGTAAGGAGTCTTTAGATAATCTTCTATTAGCTCTTGAGACGCATCCTAGTGAAGATGTGCATCGTGCAATTCATGATGACCCCATTTTCATAAAGAACATGATCATCTTAGTCTTGGAAATCTAACTAAAAAAGACCCTGGTTGTCAGCTTTTAAAAAAACTGGATGGGAAGCTTATCCCCGACCCATGATTAGTACTTAAAAGTGCTTTGATTACTAGGGACTAGTAATAAGCTGGTTGGGGGGTGTGATTAGTACTTAAAAGTGCATTTTTATCATGGTTTTATATCATCATTTTGCACTTGAAGTATCAATAACTCCTTAACTAAAATATGTTTTATAATAATGTATCTAATAATATAAGATACCTATAATTTGTGGTAAATGTCTATTTTTAATGCAGGCCTATCACATAAATGAAAGGATTGATTGATGACTTGAAGAACTTAAATTGCAAGGATAAAGAGATGGTCAAACTTAGAGAAGAGATGTCGGTGCAATCCAAACCGGAACACTGTTCGGTAATTGGGTCATATCTGGAGCTACAGATCTCAGATTTAGGTCCAATTTATATGGATGGAAAGGTAAGACGTAGTCCTACAACTTTCATATGGAGCCCAAGATCTAAAAAGGCCATTATCAAGTCCAAATTGTAGCAACAAAAAAGAAGCCCGAATCTGTCTTCCAACCCGAGCACTGTTCGGTATTTTGGCATATCTGGAGTTCTAGAAGTCCAAATGAGCTGAATGTTTTACACAAGAAAGCTGAGACAATTGTCTACAACTTTCATGTTTACAACTGGCTCCAATTTTGACGTTATAAATGACATTTTTGACAGACAAGAGAAGATAAGGATTGTCACCAAGTCAAAAGTTGGCCACCCACTTATCAATTAGTCATCAAATCAATAGTTCCCAATTTTGGCCTATAAAAGGAGGCATTTGCCATGCATTTAGGCATCTTGGTGTTCAGATCAAGATCATGCTCTTCCTTTCTCTCTTTGTATTTTTTATGCTTTGTTTTCATTAATATTAAGTTTATGCCTTTCATTTCCTTTCCTTTACTTAGTTAACTTTTATGTTCTTATTTTGTTTATTTATTTTCCTTTCTTTCATTATGTCTAGCTAAGTTAATTATGTCAAGGTGAAAAGGTTACACCAATGGTGTAAGAATAAGTATAGTGTAAACTTAATATGGACTTTAATGTTTGATACTAACATGTTTTATATTTGTTATCTTGTTCACTCTTTAATACTTTGCTTGTTAAATGACTAATCTTGATTTATGTTGTATAACACTTGGTACAACAAATGCTTGGCACTTTCATAGCCCATAATGTATGGTATAACCGACACCTGAGCTATGAAAGGAACTTGATTTGTTGTTAACATAAGTTATAATCATGAATGCTTGACGAGATTTACAAGTATTAGCATTAATTGAATAAGATGACTAATGTAATCATGTTAACAATATATAATCTAATTGGAACCTCCTTTGTGTGTGGTTTCCAATTCAATAATAAGAGTTTATACTATACTTGTTTGATATACCATTAGTGGAACCTCTAACCTTGACATTTGTTATTATTATTGTTTAATCCTTACATTAATATTTCATCTCCAAGTTCTCATCATCTTCTTCTTCTTCTCTTTCGTTATTATTATTATTATTACTACTACTAGTATTACTACTACTACTACTACTACTACTACTATTATTATTATTAATATTGTTGTTGTTTTTATTGTTATTGTTATTGTTGTTGTATTATTGTTATTTATAATTTGTACAATTAACCTTCCTGTGGTTCGACCCCGGTCTTGCCGGGTTATTTATTACTTCGACACTCCTGCACTTGGGAGAAGACATCAATCTTTTAGTCGTGTCAAGTTTTTGGCGCCGTTGCCGGGGAGGTAAGTTCTTGTATAAATTATAATATTTATTTTATTTTCTCTTTTCACTTTTCTTATATATAACTTTGTTTCTTTTCTCTTGTTTCTTCTTCTTTTATTTTCTTCTTCCTTTTATTTTATTCCTACACGTGCATGAGAGTGTGGTCACGTACATCAAGTGGTAGACTTTGTAGGGTATCCTCATCATTTTCAGAAAATATGCCTGAAGAAGATAATCAATCACTTCATAATGAAAATAATGAGAATAACCGTGCTAGAACACTTAGAGACCACATGAATCCCACAAGAACAAGTGCACCATCATGCATAGTTTTTCCTCCCGATGCATCTCATTTTAATTTTAAACCAGGTATTATTCAACTTTTACCTTCTTTTCATGGTTTGGAATTAGAAAATCCATACTTGCATTTAAGGGAATTTGAGGAGGTCTGCAACACATATAATAATTTAAATTGTAGCATGAACACCATTAGATTAAAGCTTTCTCCTTTTTCATTAAAAGATAAAGCTAAAACATGGCTACAAAATTTAAGACCAGGATCCATTCGTGCTTGGGATGAAATGCAACAACAATTTTTAAAGAAGTTTTTCCCATCTCATAAAACAAACTCTTTCAAAAGACAAATCATCACTTTCACTCAAAAACCAGGAGAAACATTTTACAAATGTTGGGATAGGTATCGAGATTTGCTTAGTACTTGCCCTCATCATGGTTTTGAAACATGGACATTGGTTTCACATTTCTATGAAGGGTTAACACCTAAAGATAGGCAAATGGTTGAATTGATGTGCAATGGAACTTTTGAAGATAAAGACCCTGATGAAGCAATGGAGTACTTAGACTTGTTAGCTGAAAATGCTCAAAATTGGGACACCGCGGGTACTTATGAGGCACTGAGTAAAACTCAACCTCATACATCTAGTGGAGGTATGTACAACCTTAGGGAAGATCATGACCTTCAAGCCAAGTTTGCATCTTTAGCTAGGAAAGTCGAGGCACTAGAATTAAAAAAGAGTGGTCAATTAAAATCTGTTGAAAACAGTGTGTGTCAAATCTGTGAAACAAATGAACACTCAACCAACGATTGTCCAACCTTGCCTTCTTTTAAAGAATGTCTGCATGAACAAGCCCATGCTTTAAACAGTTTCCAAAGGCCCAACCACAACCCATACTCCCAAACATACAATCTTGATTGGAGAAATCACCCAAATTTCAATTGGAAGAGTGAGAACAATAATGCACAAACTTCACCACCACAGTTCCAAGCACATCATAATTTCCAAAATTATCATGGATATGCACCTCCTTATGCTCCATCTCCTACAAGAAAGTTTGAGGAAACTTTGTATGCATTCATTGAAAAGCAAGAGACAATCAACACTCAACTTACTCAAAGCATAACAGATTTTAAAGAAACTCTTGCAAAATTCACATCTGCTCTCAATTTTCAAGAGCAAGGTAAGTTTCCATCTGAACCACAGCAAAATCTCAAGGAGCAATACAATGCAAATGCAAGTAGTTATGGAAGTCAACACATGGATCAAGTCAAATCAGTCATCACTTTTTGTAGTGGTAAGGTTATTCAAAAACCAATTCTTGAACCTTGTGAGAAAGATGATGTGTCAACCTCTGAGGGTAAGGAAGGGGTTGAATCTGAAAATTGCAAAAAAATGACTGATTCTCCGCCAGCTCTTCCATTTTCTCATGCCATGACCAATCAAGAAGAAATCGAGGATGAAAAAGGCATCGAAAAGGTTGATGCGAATCTTTTATCAAAAGTGACAACAGATTCGACACCCGACATCACACCAATCGATGATTACTTTCCTGATAAATCTCTACTTTCTCTTAGTTCAATGCCTTGGTTTGCTAAAAATATCAATTTTCTTGCTTCAGGATTTTTGCCAGCTCAGTGGAGTATTGAAGATACAAGAAAATTTTTGAGCAATGAGCAAAATTTTTGTTAGGATGACCCTTACTTATTCAATTATTGTCCTGATCAAATATTTAAAAAATACATTCTCGACAATGAGGTAAGTAATTTCATTAAATTTTGTCACTCTAAGGCATATGGGGATCATTTCTCATCAAAAAAGAGGATTGTAGAAATCTTACAAAGTGGATTTTACTGGCCCATCATATTCAAGGAGTCAAATGCATTCCGCAAAAACTGTGAAAATTGTCAGAAGGTGGGATTTATTTCAAAACACAGACAGTCTTTAGATAATCTTCTATTGACTCTTAAGTCTCATCATAGTCGAGATAAGCATCGTGTAATTCATGACTTATGAACCCATTTTCATAAAGAACATACTTGACTTAGTCTTGGGAATCTGACTAAAAAGACCCTGTTTGCCAGTTTTTAAGAAAACTGGATGGGAAGCCTATCCCCGACCCATTGAGGGCGTTTAAGCTGTTCTTGGACGTAAAACCAAGGGAAGATGTGAGCCACATTCACAACTGCGATTTGAATTTTTTTTTGTTTGTAAAAACTTGTGTCTTTTGGTTTTATTATTGTGTTTTGTTATTTCTTATTTTTGTTTTAGTGTGTTTCAGGTTTTGTCAGTGTTCGTTATTTCAGGTGATATCTTCTATACTCTATCTTTCTACCTTAGAACATTGAGGACAATGTATCATTTTGGTTGGGGGGAGAGGGTAGTAGTTGATAAAAAAAAATTGTTTTTCATTTCATAAAGCATGTGCATAATTGTTGTTACTAGGATGGCAGAGTAAAGGAGTTCTTTTGTTAAAGTGACTCTTGAGACGCATCTTAGTAATCATTCTTAACAAGGTCTATTATAATACTTCCTGAAATATTCAGGTTTACAAACTCTCGTATTGTTACCACTTAATTCTACTCATATACTTATTTAACATGTATTCTTAAACCTTAATTTACACACACACACTTTAACATATGATTGTGGGTTGCATATTGGATTATTACATTATTTATGTTCTTTTGTTAAAGATAACAACTAAGGGAAAGGAATTGTATATAATTAAAAAAAAAAACATAAAAAAAAATGATGATAATAAAAATGTAGATAAGTTTGGTTTCGTAGCCTCCCTAACCTAAGCAATTAAGCCCGAAGGGGTGTTTTAACACCTAATACCCTAAAGTCAACTAACTTGGGAGCTATTGGCCCAACGCTTGTTACATGGGTTGAGGAGAAAAGCTTAAGGGAATCAAACAATGCACTATCTACATATCAGTATCTGCGACCCGAGTTACTAAGCTCGTAGGGGTGTCTTAACACCTAATGCCCTGAGACCAACTGGTCTGGGAGTCATTAGCTGAAAGCTCGTTACATGGGTTAAAGATGCATGATGTTTTTAAATTATATGTATATACATTTAAAAAAAAAAGAAAAAAAAAGAAGTAAAAAAAAAAAGACAAAAATAATAATCCCATCCCAAGGAAGTTAACCTTAAACATTAGAACAAAAATTTTGTTTTCTTCCAAGAAAAGCCCCATAATTATGTGTTGATACATTGAGCACAAAAGAAAGGTTTATTAATATCTTGTTAAGAGGTATTGAGCAGATATATAAATTTAATGAGAGTTTGTTTATCTGGATAGATTAATGGAAGTTAAATGATGAATACCTTGCTTTGTGAAATTTGCAAATTGTTGTAACGCTTTAATTACTAGGGACTAGTAATAAGCTGGTTGAGGGGTGTGATTAGTACTTAAAAGTGTATTTTTATCATGGTTTTATATCATCATTTTGCACTTGAAGTATCGATAACTCCTTAACTAAAATATGTTTTATAATAATGTATCTAATAATGTAAGATACCTATAATTTGTGGTAAATGTCTATTTTTAATGCAGGCCTATCACATAAATGAAAGGATTGATTGATGACTTGAAGAACTTAAATTGCAAGGATAAAGAGATGGTCAAACTTAGAGAAGAGATGTCGGTGCAATCCAAACCAGAACACTGTTCGGTAATTGGGTCATATCTAGAGCTACAGATCTCAGATTTAGGTCTAATTTATATGGATGGAAAGGTAAGACGTATGCCTACAACTTTCATATGGAGCCCAATACCTAAAAAGGCCATTATCAAGTCCAAATTGTAGCAACAACAAAGAAGCCCGAATCTGTCTTCCAACCCGAGCACTGTTCGGTATTTTGGCCATATCTGGAGTTCTAGAAGCCCAAATGAGCTGAACTTTTTACACAAGAAAGCTGAGACAATTGTCTACAACTTTCATGTTTACAACTGGCTCCAATTTTGACGTTATCAATGATGTTTTGGCTGAAAGCTGAGACAATTGCCTACAACTTTCATGTTTGCAACTGGCTCCAGTTTTGACGTTATCAATGACGTTTTGGGCAGACAAGAGAAGATAAGGATTGTCACCAAGTCAAAAGTTGGCCACCCACTTATCAATTAGTCATCAAATCAATAGTTCCCAATTTTGGCTTATAAAAGGAGGCATTTGCCATGCATTTAGGCATCTTGGTTTCCAGATCAAGATCATGCTTTTCCTTTCTCTCTTTGTATTTTTTGTAATGTTTATGCTTTGCTTTCATTAATATCAAGTTTATGCCTTTCATTTCCTTTCCTTTACTTAGTTAACTTTTATGTTCTTATTTTGTTTATTTATTTTCCTTTCTTTCATTATGTCTACCTAAGTTATTTTATGTTCTTATTTTGTTTATCTATTTTGCTTTCTTTCATTATGTCTAGCTAAGTTAGTTATGTCAAGGTGAAAAGGTTACACTAATGGTGTAAGAATAAGTATAGTGTAAACTTAATATGGACTTTAATGTTTGATACTAACATGTTTTGTATTTGTTATCTTGTTCACTCTTTAATACTTTGCTTGTTAAATGACTAATCTTGATTTATGTTGTATAACATTTGGTACAACAAATGCTTGGCACTTTCATAGCCCATAATGTATGGTATAACCGACACCTGAGCTATGAAAGGAACTTGATTTGTTGTTAACATAAGTTATAATCATGAATGCTTGATGAGATTTATAAGTATTAGCATTAATTGAATAAGATGACTAATGGAATCATGTTAACAATATATAATCTAATTGGAACCTTCTTTGTGTGTGGTTTCCAATTCAATAATAAGAGTTTATACTATACGTGTTTGATATACCATTAGTGGAACCTCTAACCTTGACATTTGTTATTATTATTGTTTAATCCTTACATTAATTTTCCATCTCTAAGTTCTCATCATCATCATCTTCTTCTTCTTCTCTTTCATTATTATTATTATTATTATTATTATTATTATAGTTATTGTTGTTATTGCTATTATTGTTGTTTATAATTTGTACAATTAACCTCCTTGTGGTTCGACCCCGGTCTTGCCGGGTTATTTATTACTTCGACACTCCTGCACTTGGGAGAAGACATCAACCTTTTAGTCGTGTCAACCCACAGAGGGCGTTTAAGCCATTCTTGGACGTAAAAACAAAGGAAGATGTGAGCCACAATCACAACTACGATTCAAGTCTTAGTTTGTAAAAATTTATGTCTTTTGATTTTATTAATAGCATAATATTTTGTTTTGTTATTTTTTATATTTATTTTAGTGTGTTTTAGGATTGTCAGTGTTTGTTGTTTCAGTTGATATCTTCTGTACTCTATCTTTCTACCTTAGGATATTGAGAACAATGTCTCGTTTTGGTTGAGGAGAGAGGGTAGTAGTTGATATTAAAAAAAAAATCTAATTATGTTTTCTATTTTATAAACCATTTACAAACTGTTGTTACTAAGATGACAAAGTAAGGAGGAATTTTATTGACTCTTGAGACGTATCTTGGTTAACATTTTTCAATGGTTATTTGCAATATTCATAACAAGGTCTATCAAAATACTTCTTGAAATATTCAGGTTTACAAACTCTCACATTATTATCACTTAATTTTGATCATATACTCATTTAACAAGTATTCTTAAACCTTTATTCTTACACTTGAACCTTTATTTTCCCAATCTACTAACTTGGGAGCTATTGACCTAAACATTACACTATCTACATATCAGTATCTACAACCCGAGTTATTAAGCTCGAAGGGGTGTCTCAACACTTAATGCCCTAAGACCAACTAGTCTAGGAGTTATTAGTTGAAAGCTCGTTACATGGGTTAAAGATGCATTGTGTTTTTAAGTTATATGTATATTAATAAAAAGAAAAAAAGAAGAAAAAGATAATAATCTTAACCCAAGAAAGTTAACTTTAAACATTAGAACAAAAAAAAATTGTTTTCTTTCAAGTAAAGCCCCATAACTATATATTGATATATTGAGCATAATAGGAAGGTTTATTAATATCTTGTTTAAGAGGTATTGAGCAGATATATAAATTTAATGAGAGTTTGTTTATATGGATAGATTAATGGAAGTTGAATGATGCCTTGCTTTATGGAATTTGCAAGTTGTTTTTCTATTTTAACGCTTTGATTACTACGGACTAGTAATAAGCTAGTTGTGGGGGTGTGATTAGTACTTAAAAGTGCATTTTTATCAAGGTTTTATATCATTATTTTGCACTTGAAGTATCAATAACTCCTTAACTAAAGCATGTTTTATAATAACATATCTAATAATATAAGGTACCTTTAATTTATGATAAATGTTCATCCTAGATACAGGCTTATCACATAAATAAAATAATTGATTGATGAGTTGTAGTATTGAAATTGAAAGGATAAAGAAATGGCCAAACTTAGAAAAGAAATATTGGTGCAGTCCAAACTGGAACACTGTTTGGTAATTAAGCCATATCTGGAGCTGTCGATCTCAGATTTAGGTCTACTTTATATGGATGGAAAGCTAAGACATAGTCCTAAAACTTTCATGGTAGTCAAGACTCAATTTTGCTACTTGGAAGTCCAAATCTTAGCAACAATGTAGAAGTCCAAATATATCCTACAACTCAAATACTATTTAGTGTTCAACCCATATCTCGAGTTCTAGAGGTCCAACTGACCTCAATTGTTTTCCCTGAAAAGTTGAGACAATTTCATAAAAAACTTTCATGTGGAAGTCTGGTTCAAATTCTTACTTTATCAACGACATTTTGGGCAGATAAGAATTGTTACCAAGTCAAGAGTTAGCCACCCACTCAGCAATTAGTCATTAAATCAATAGTTCTTAATTTTGGCCTATAAAAGAAGGCATTTGCCATGCTTTTAGGCATCTTGATTTCCATATCAAAATCATGCTCTTGCTTTCTCTCTTTGTATTTTTTTTAATGCTACAGTTTTTCTTTCTTTAATATCTTATTTATGCCTTTTATTTTCTTTCGTTTACTTAGTTAACTTTTATCTTATTTATGTTCTTATCTTGTTTATTTATGTTTCTCTTTTTTATTATGTTTAGCTAAGTTTATTATGTCAAGGTGAAAAGGTTACATTAATGGTGTAAGAATAAGTATAGTATAAACTCAACATGGAATGTTTGACACTAACATGTTTTGTATTTGTTATCTTGTTCACTTTTAATTCTTTGCTTGTTAAATGGTTAATCTAGATTTATGTTGTATAACACTTGGTACAACAAATACTTGGCATTTTCGTAGCTCAACCATATGGTATAGCAGACACTTGTGCTATGAAAGGAACTTGATTTGTTGTTAACATAAATTATAATCATGAATACTTGATAATATTTACAAATATTATCATTATTCAAATTAGATAACTAATGTAATCATGTTAACATTTTATAATCTGACTAGACCCTCCTTTATCTATGATTTCCAATTGAATAATAAGAGTTTATACTATACTTATTTGAAATATCATTAGCTGATCCTCTAACCTTGACATTTGTTGTTATCATTGTTTAATCCTCACATTGATCTTTCATATCAAAGTTTTCATCAACTTCTTATTCTTCTTCTTCTTCTTCTTCTTGTAGTATTATTATTAGTAGTAGTAGTAGTGCTACTACTACTATTATTCTTGTTGTTGTTGTTGCTGTATTGTTGTTAGTTATAATTTATACAATTAACCTCCTTGTGGTTCGACCCCGTTTTTACTGGGTTATTTATTACTTCGACACTCCTGCACTTAGAAGAAGTCATCAATTTTTTTGGTCGTGTCCATTAGCTTTAGCTAATGGCATCCTAAGAGGATTACTGGATTTGGGGGTTATGAGTTAGTTTCAAGAGTTGATGTGTGCATGGGTACTATGTTTCGTATATACCAAGTATATAAAAGAGCTACGATAAACAAAGAATAATGTTAGTTTGGTTAACAATATCCGAGATGGATGACTGGTTTTGAGTATTGTAATTAACCTCGGTAATTGATGAATTATTAAGGGTGGTATTTACATAAGTAAAGAGAAATGAAAGAATTATGTTGTTTTGGTCTATATGTGAAATCTAAATGTTAATATTGCTTTATTATGTTTTTTTTTTAAATTGCCTATAATGCTTGAAATTACCTTGTGTTATAACAAGGTCATCATACTAACATGGTGTGTGAGAAAATCCATTTCATGGCTCACTTATTGAAAAGATTTATATATTCACATGTTATGGGTTATATGAGTTTTGTATGAGCAGAGGTGTAAATCGCTCAACTAGTCATCTGAACCCTTTTGTAAAGACTTGTAATGAAAAAATGAAATGGAAGATGGATATGAATGTGCGATCATGTAGATATGATGTGTATGAATATACATATGTGGTATTCTTCTTATGAAGATGTCACATTGTGAAATTACATGAGGTCAGGATAACGAAAGTATTAGTTGTATAAGTTGTATGATAATGAGACTAGAATAAGAATGTGAATTGATGAGTATGTTGAGATGATATAATGTAAACTATGAGTATGAAAATAAAATATTATGGACATCTATATTGAGAATGTGTTTTATGGGAATGCTGATTTACGTTATCCTATGTGGATTGTGCCTTGTTAATGAATGCAATTATAAATTTGTAGAATGATATGGTGAAAAACATCTAGAACCGAACGATAAAAAAAAATTCCATCAAATTTGGCTTTCAGAAAGTCAGGTCGTTATAGCTAAATCTCTGTGTGTAGTTGGGTTAACTTGAGAACTCATTTGGTAATCTCCTTTAACCAAAACCAAAGTCGGTATGTAGCTCAATCAACCTAAAATCACATCTAGCAATTCCTTTAACCAAAGCTAAATTCTGTGTTACGGTTAGGTTAACCCAATATCCCATCTGGTAATCTCCTTTTAACTGGAACAAAAAATCACATCTAGCAATTTCTACTTTTCTTCTTGATGATAAGGTTTGATCAAGTTTTTCACTTAATGATTTTTTTATTTTACAGGATTGACATTTATCCTTCCTGGTTGCAAGGTTGACATATGTCCTTTCTCATGACTGGGTTAACAACTTGGTGTTTCTTGATTGCAAGGTTGACTTGATAATTCCCGATCCTGGGTTGAAAACTAGGTGTTTCCTAATTGTAGGGTTGACCTAAAGACTCTTCTTAATGACAGGGTTGATCTTCTCATTTCTTTATCTCATTTTTCTTTGTTGTTGGCTTTTCTTGTTCTTTCTCATGACAAGATTTGAACTTTTTTTTCTTTGAGAATATTCTAATAATAGGGTTCTTCTCACTTTTTTCTTTTTTATTACAAGGTTTGAAAATAGGACTTTTACTGGCTGGGTTGAGAACTTGGTGTTTCCATATTGTAGGGTTGATTTGGTAATTCCCGATCATGAGGTTTGAAAATTCGATGCTTTCTAATTACAAGGTTGACTTGAAGACTCTTCTTGATGACAAGGTTGCTCTTCTTATTTTTTTTTAAGATTTTCCTAATAGTAGGGTTTCATCTCATCTTTTTCTCGTTTTAGGGTCAAAACCATGATTATTTGTTTATTATCAACTCAAAGATTTTTTCTTTGTACACAATCTTACTAGACTTTATTAAGGATTTTTCCTGTAACAATTCAGAAAATATTTGATGGAATGTGTTTTAGGTTAGATGACATGCATGCATCCTTACCTAGTTTGTAATATAGGTCCCCTCTCTTTGATGTTCTATCATCATAGGATGTCTTTGTTTGTTATCCACAGCCTTCTTTGTTCTTTCAATGTACTGGCTCATTCATGTATTAGTCTCCCACTTAGCTATAAGTGAAGTGTTTATCTTGGGTTGTATGTGGCGATTACTGCTCTCGCTATTTATTGAGCATGACCATGCCCCCAAATATAGTGTTATTTGATTCATAATGAAAGAGATTTAACTAATCATTTATCTCCTGGATTTTTTTTAGAATTATTTTTTATTAGTTATGTGTGTCCTCCCAACACTCATCATAGATTGTTAATCAGCCACAAAATTACCTCCAGTTGAATCAATACTTTTCAAGTATATGTTATCATGGAACTGATTAGTACTTAAAAGTGCATTTTTATTAAAGTTTTATATCATCATTTTGCACTTGAAGTATCAATAACTCCTTAACTAAAATATGTTTTATAATAACAAATTTGATACCATAAGATACCTTTAATTTATGGTAAATGTTTAATCTAAATGCAAGCGTATCATATGAATGAAAGGATTGATTGATGAGTTTAAATACTGAAATTGAAAGGACAAAGTGAGGACTAAACTTAAAAAAGAGTTGCTAGTTCAACCCAACTGGAACATTGTTCGGTTATTGAGTCATATCTGGAGTTGTAGATCTTGGATTTAGGTCTGCTTTATATGGATGGAAAGCTAAGACATAGGCCTAAAATATTTATAGGAAGGTATACCCAATTCTACTATTTGGAAGTTCAAATCTTAGCAACAACGAGGAAGTTCAAATCTATCCTACAGCCTAGACACTATTCAGTGTTTAGATATCTCAAGTTCTAGAAGTCCAAATAACCTCAATTTTTTTTTAGAAAGCTGAGACAATTTTCTAGAACTTTCATGATTTAAGTTTGTTCAAATTCTAACGTTAATAATGATATATTTGATAGACAAAAGATAAGGATTGTCACCAAGTCAAGATGTGGCTATCCACTCAACAATTAGTCATCAAATCAATGGTTCCTAATTTTGTCTCATAAAAGAAGGCATTTGCCATATATTTTGGCATCTTGGTTTGCAGATCGAGATCACGTTCTTGCTCTCTTTTTATTGTAATGCTTAAGTTTTACTTATATTAATCTCTTGTTTATACTTCTCATTTCCTTTCCTTTACTTAGTTAACTTATATCTTATTTATGTTCTTATCTTGTTTATCTATGTTTTTCTTTTTCATTATATTTAGCTAAGTTTATCATGTCAATCTGAAAAAATTATATTAATGGTGTAAGAATAAGTATAGTGTATACATGGACATTAATGTTTGATACTAATATATTTTGTATTTGTTATTTTATTCACTCTTAATACTTTGCTTGTTAAATGTTTAATTTAGATTTATGTTGTATAACCTTGGTACAATAAATATTTGGCACTTTATAACATAAAACGTATGGTATAACTACCACCTGTGCTATGAAAGGAACTTGATTTATTGTTAATATAAGTTATAATCATGAATACTGATTAGTACTTAAAAGTGGTGTCCATTTGGTACTTTTGCATATCGAAGCATGTCTTTTAAATTATGTAATGCACCAACCACGTTTCAAAGATGCATGCTGATTAGTACTTAAAAGTGCATTTTTCATCAAGGTTTTATGTCATCATTTTGCAGTTGAAATATCAATAACTCCTTAACTAAAGCATGTTTTATAATAATATATCTAATAATATAAGATACCTTTAATTTGTGGTAAATGTTCATTTTAAATGCAGGCCTATCACATAAATCAAATGATTGATTGATGAATTTAAGAACTGAAATTGAAAGGATAAAGAGATGGCCAAACTTAGAAAAGAGATGTCGGTGCAATCCAAACCGAAACATTGTTCAATAATTGGGTCATATCTGGAGTTATAGATCTCAGATTTAGGTCTACTTTATATGGATAGAAAGGTAAGACATAGGCCTACAACTTTTATATGGAGCCCAAGATCTAAAAAAGCTATTTTCAAGTCCAAATTATAGCAACAACAAAGAAGCCCGAATCTGTCCTCCAGCCCGAGCACTGTTCAGTATTTTGGCCATATCTGGAGTTCTAGAAGTCGAAATGAGATGAATTTTTTACATAAGAAAGCTGAGACAATTGCCTACAACTTTTATGGGAGTGGCTCCAATTTTGACGCAATTGCCTACAACTTTCATGTTTGCAACTGGCTCCAGTTTTGACGTTATCAATGACGTTTTGGGCAGACAAGAGAAGATAAGGATTGTCACCAAGTCAAGAGTTGGCCACCCACTCATCAATTAGTCATCAAATCAATAGTTCCTAATTTTGTCCTATAAAATGAGACATTTGCTATTTATTTAGGTATCTTGGTTTTCAGATCAAGATCATGCTCTTGCTTTCTCTCTTTGTATTTTTTGTAATATTTATGCTTTGCTTTTATTAATATCAAGTTTATGTCTTTCATTTCCTTTCCTTTACTTAGTTAACTCTTATCTTATTTATGTTCTTATTTTGTTTATTTATTTTTCTTTCTTTTATTATGTTTAGCTACGTTTATTATGTCAAGGTGAAAAGGTTACACTAATGGTGTAAGAATAAGTATAGTGTAAACTCAATATGGACTTTAATGTTTGATACTAACATGTTTTGTATTTATTATCTTGTTCACTCTTTAATACTTTGTTTGTTAAATGACTAATCTTGATTCATGTTACTTGTTCACTCTTTAATACTTTGCTTGTTAAATGATTAATCTTGATTTATGTTGTATAACACTTGGTACAACAAATGCTTGGCACTTTCATAGCCCATAATGTATGGTATAACCGACACCTGAGCTATGAAAGGAACTTGATTTGTTGTTAACATAAGTTATAATCATGAAAGCTTGACTAGATTTGCAAGTATTAGCATTAATTGAATAAGATGACTAATGTAATCATGTTAACAATCTATAATCTGATTGGAACCTCCTTTGCGTGTGGTTTCCAATTGACTAATAAGAGTTTATATTATACTTGTTTGACATACCATTAGTGGATCCTCTAACCTTGACATTTATTGTTATCGTTGTTAAATCTTTACGTTAATATTTCATCTCAAAGTTCTCATCTTCATCTTCTTCTTCTTCTTCTTCTTTTTCTTTATTATTATTATTATTATTATTATTATTATTATTATTATTATTATTGCTATTATTATTGTTATTGTTGTTGTTGTTGTATTATTGTTATTTATAATTTGTACAATTAACCTCCCTGTGGTTCGACCTGGGTCTTACCGGGTTATTTATTACTTCGACACTCCTGCACTTGGGAGAACACATCAATCTTTTAGTCATGTCAAATACCTAATAACATTTATAAGTATTAGCATTATTCAAGTAAGATAACTAATGTAATCATGTTAACAACTTATAATCCGATTTCAACCTCCTTTATGTGTGGTTTCTAGTTGAGTAATAAGAGTTTATACTATACTTGTTTGAAATACCATTAATGAATCCTCTAACCTTGACAATTGTTTTTGTCATTATTTAATCCTTATATCAATATCACATGTCAAAGCTCTCTTTATTATTATTGTTGTTGTTGTTGTTGTTGTTGTTGTTGTTATCTATAATTTATATAGTTAACCTCCCTATGGTTTGACCACAGTTTTGCCGGGTTATTTATTACTTTGACACTCATGCACTTGGAATAAGACATCAATCTTTTGGTATTGTTAGGAACCATTAAGGAACTATCAAGTTATCCCGACATGCATCTCATAGCTTGTAGTAAAAGACTTTTTGTTGTATGCTTAGTATTCTTCTAAATGGATTCCTCTTAACTTGTCAAATCAGATTATTAAAAGAAATGTTTTGGCATCATTAATGATGTTCTTTTTATTACCTATATTTGTGCAGTGAAGTGCACCTTTGGGCTTTAAAACATATGGTTCCACAGTCAGTTTTAGTGGTGTGCATCTTTTCAACATTCATTCAAATTCAACTGTGCGATAACTTATGTCAGAATTATTAGCCGTGTTTTAAACGATAAACCTAGATAAGGATATGAAGATGTCCTTCAAGTACAACATTACTCTTAATTTTACTAGAGTTCACCAGGTCATGAGTTGTCTTTAAACAATATTGCCATTAGTTGATCTGAATGTGGTTGTTCATTAATTATTTTTCTTTGCCCCCAACTAATCTAAATATTATTTGTTTTCCTTTATAGGATCTACTAAAATCCCCCTAGATGGTCAACATTTCAAAGAGTGTGGAGAAATTTTGATGTCATTTTTGTTCAAGATTTTACAAACTCAATCGATGTTCTTCTTATTTGACAATCTTTTTTATTTTGGAATCAAATCTCACTGATTAGTACTTAAAAGTGCATTTTATTAAAGTTTTATATCATCATTTTGCACTTGAAGTATCAATAATTCTTTAACTAAAACATGTTTTATAATAACATATCTAATAATATAATATACCTTTAATTTTTGGTAAATGTTCATTTTAAATACAGGCCTATGACATAAATGAAAGGATTGATTGATGAATTTAAGAACTAAAATTGAAAGGATAAAGAGATGGCCAAACCTAGAAAAGAGATGTCGGTGCAATCCAAACCGGAACACTATTCGGTAATTGGGTCATATCTAGAGCTATAGATCTTAGATTTAGGCCTACTTTATATGGATGGAAAGGTAAGGCATAGGCCTACAACTTTCATATCAGCCCAAGATCTAAAAAGGTCATTTTCAAGTCTAAATTGTTACAACAACAAAGAAGCCCGAATCTGTTCTCCAGCCCGAGCACTGTTCAGTATTTTGACCATATCTCGAGTTCTAGAAGTCTAAATGAGCTAAATGTTTTACACAAGAAAGGTGAGACAATGGCCTACAACTTTCATGTTTTTGAGTGGCTCCAAGTTTGACGTTATCAGTGACGTTTTATTTGCAACTGGCTCCAGTTTTGACGTTATCAATGACGTTTTGGGCAGACAAGAGAAGATAAGGATTGTCACCAAGTCAAGAGTTGGCCACCCACTCATCAATTAGTCATCAAATCAATAGTTCCCAATTTTGGCCTATAAAAGGAGGCATTTGCCATGCATTTAGGCATCTTGGTTTCCAGATCAAGATCATGCTCTTGCTTTCTCTCTTTGTATTTTTTGTGATGTTTATGTTTTGCTTTCATTAATATCAAGTTTATACCTTTCATTTCCTTTCCTTTACTTAGTTAACTTTTATCTTATTTTGTTTATTTATTTTTCTTTCTTTCATTATATCTAGCTAAGTTTATTATGTCAAGATGAAAAGGTTACACTAATGGTGTAAGAATAAGTATAGTGTAAACTTAATATGGACTTTAATGTTTGATACTAACATGTTTTGTATTTGTTATCTTGTTCACTTTTTAATACTTTGCTTGTTAAATGACTAATCTTGATTTATGTTGTATAACACTTGGTACAACAAATGCTTGGCACTTTCATAACCCATACTGTATGGTATAACCGACACTTGAGCTATGAAAGGAACTTGATTTGTTGTTAACATAAGTTATAATCATGAATGCTTGACGAAATTTACAAGTATTAGCATTAATTGAATAAGATCACTAATGTAATCATGTTAACGATCTATAATTTGATTGGATCCTCTGTTGTGTGTGGTTTTCAATTGAATAATAAGAGTTTATACTACTTTGACATACCATTAGTGGATCCTCTAACCTTGATATTTATTGTTATCGTTGTTAAATCTTTACATTAATAGTCCATCCCAAAGTTCTCTTCTTCTTCTTCTTCTTCTTTATTATTATTATTATTATTATTATTATTATTACTACTACTACTACTACTACTACTATTATTAGTACTATTATTATTATTATTATTATTGTTGCTGTTGTTGTTATTACTATTATTATTGTTGTTGTTGTTGTTGTTGTTGTTGTTATTGTTGTTGTATTATCGTTATTTATAATTTGTACAATTAATGTCCCTGTGGTTCGACCCCGGTCTTGCCGGATTATTTATTACTTCGACACTCCTACACTTGGGAGAAGACATCAATCTTTTCTCGTGTCATTATCTATCTCTATTTGGAATTCAGTTTCTAATTATAGTTTCTCTTTATTGGAAGGAAGGAATGAAGAATATATAGTATATTTTTTGAGAAGTCAATGATTGATCAATAAATTGGTGTTTGATAGATCCTTGATTTGTTGTTAATATAAGTTATAATCATGAATGCTTGACGAGATTTACAAGTACTAGCATTAATCGAATAAGATGACTAATGTAATCATGTTAACAATCTATAATTTGATTGGAACCTCTTTTGTGTGTGGTTTTCAATTGAATAATAAGAGTTTATACTTATTTAGCATACCATTAGTGGATCCTCTAACCTTGACATTTATTGTTATCGTTGTTAAATCTTTACATTAATAGTCCATCTCAAAGTTCTCTTCTTCTTCTTCTTCTTTATTATTATTATTATTATTATTATTATTACTACTACTACTACTATTATTAGTATTATTATTATTATTGTTGTTGTTGTTGTTGTTGTTGTTTTTGTTGTTATTACTATTATTGTTGTTGTTGTTGTTGTTGTTGTTATTGTTGTTGTATTATTGTTATTTATAATTTGTACAATTAATCTCCCTATGGTTCGACCCCGGTCTTGCCAGATTATTTATTACTTCGACACTCCTGCACTTGGGAGAAGACATCAATTTTTTT